>NC_043717.1:104648215-104650364 GCF_006229205.1 Suricata suricatta
TTTCCTGTAGGGCTGGTTTGGTGGTCATGAATTCTCTCAGTTTTTGTTTATTTGGGAAACCCTTTATCTCTCCTTCTATTTTGAAAGACAGGCTTGCTGGGTAGAGGATTCTTGGCTGCATGTTTTTTCTGTTCATCACATTAAAGATTTCCTGCCATTCCTTCCTGGACTGCCAGGTTTCATTAGATAGGTCTGCAACCACTCTGATAGGTTTCCTTTGGTCATTTCTATTTTAAAAGATTCTGTGCCAAACATCACATTTTAAAAATAATGCATAGAATGGCCTCAGTGTTCAATGTCCGCTGGTATGTTTGTGAGTTGGGTTATCTGCCATTTATATCCCAGAATAAAGAGGAGTGAATTAGAAAAATGAAATTCTGTTCATCTGTGGGAAAATGGGAATTTCATGAAAATCTACAATAAGTGTTACTTATGTGGGAGAGTTTGTGATGACTTCCTGACTCTCAGATCAATTTCTCTAATGATTTGACTTCTAGATTTTATGGCAGCCTAAACTCTAAGCCAGGCTTTATACATTTTTTAAGGAAACAGTCTTCAAGTCATTATAGAACTGAACTAGAGATCCAAGGAGTCTCTGCATCAAAATTGAGAACTTTTGTGGTCTCATTTGTAAAAGTGGGACAGGGTCATCTTTAAATGCTATATTAATTGCTGGTTCTGTGATTCTGCACCTATATGAAATATCTTTAAGAACCAGCTTTTTCATTTTGCCCTTAAAGCCACCGAAGCTACCAGGACTTTTATTTTGTATTCGATTCTAGTGTGAAGGAACTCAAAGTGAAAGACTCTTTGTGAGCTAAAACAAAAGTAGTACTTTGAGGGCCATTTTCTCCCTAGGAGATTATAGTATATTATGTATCTGATGCCCAGCACAAAGAGAACTGAGAATTGAATAGAATGATTGTTTTCTCATTTTGTTCTGCATTCAGAGTGGAGATTTCCAGTCCATTTCTAGCATTGTCTTCAGAAGTTGTGACAAGCAAGAATTTTGTATAGAAATACTGTGACATTTCATATGCTTAGTCAGTAGACAGATTAGCAGTAGCTCATATGTCTTGGTCACAAGACGACACGTACTGTTTGCCCTGCTGGTAAGACGCTGGACATTTTATGTTCATTTGGTTTCTCTTTTAACCACACACTTTTCAGTGAAAAGCAAATAAAGTCAACCAGCTATTTAGCAGACAATCACCAATAGGCTAAAACTTGCCTGAATTTGCCACATTTCAACTGGTTTTATGGGCATTATGTACACAAAGGATAATTTCAGGTAAATACTAGATCAACAGTAGTAGTACACAGACTAGCTAGAACTTCAATCACGAAATACTGAAGTAACTGGTGAGTTTGCATTTGTAAGGAGGTGATTTAATACTGATTAGGCTAATTAAAGTCACAGTTCAAGGGAATTGTTATAATTATGAAAAGCCTTCAAGTATACACCTCTCCCACTTGATACCAGCAATCCATTCTTAAAAACACATTTTGCCTGAAAACACTAATCAGAAGATAATTTTCCATCACTTTAAATGGAAAATAATATAATGTATTTTATATAAACCCTGAACTTCTAACCAGCTTCCTTTAAAGTAATTTTTTTAAATGGTAAAGCATTTATACAGTATGTAAAATGCTTAAAATAGGACCTTACAATCAAGCAATTAAAATCTTTTAAATAACTGCTGTGTATGCTGTGATATGGCCTCTCTTTGAGCAAAGAATTTTTGTGACTTATATCCCCTTTGTCGATAATGTAATTTTAAAGTCTTCTGTACATGACTCTGACATTCTAGAAACTATACCTGGAATATAAGTCAAAAACTTGTTAAAAATACTGTTTTGAGTGTCTGTTACCTAAATGTAAAGTTCCTTTCAACGTTGTGGCCAGAAAACAAAACATTCAATTGAGAAATAAATCCATTCTATGAAGTTTGGATGTTAAAAGCCAAGCAAGGGGCTACTGGGTGGCTCAGATGGTTAAGCGTCGCTCGACAGCTCGACAGCTCGACAGCTCGACAGCTCGACAGCTCGACAGCTCGACAGCTCGACAGCTCGACAGCTCGACAGCTCGACAGCTCGACAGCTCGACAGCTCGACAGCTCGACAGCTCGACAGCTCGACAGCTCGA
>NC_043717.1:104650464-104651712 GCF_006229205.1 Suricata suricatta
ACTTATAGTTAAGGCCCTGAAAGCACATAATTTATATAAATAAATGTAAACAATGGGACCAGGTTCCCTCCATTAGAGTCTCTATTGTAAAAGCACACAGGGGCATCATGGTCAAGGCCAGAGCTCACAGTCCAGGTGAAATGGGAACATTACCCTTTCTGCAGCATTTGGTCTTATCTATCAGTGTTTGGCTCCTGACCTGGTATTGTTGAAGTAACAGAATTTCATTTCTAATTTTAAAGATATTATGATTTATTATTAGGCTGTGAAACTATAGCAGGTTTTTTAGGATTATGATATTTAGACTTTCCTTAGGGAGTAGAAAAATATCCATGAAGAGATACATATACTTCTATGTTTATTCTTGTTCCTTTGAGAATCCAAAAATCTCCAAGGCCATCTTTAGTAGAAGACTGGAACATTGTTTCAAATCTTACTGGAGAAATCATTGTTATTAGGTGGGTCTAAATTATCTACAGAATATCCCATTTTATCTTTATGAGAGCTTTTCCTTAACACTTTCTGTTACATTTTCTTGGGTCTGAAAAAAATTATAGGCCGTATCATTGGACACAATCATCAGATTGGGGGACATCTCGAGAGCAAACAACGAGTTTATTGTCTGTGTACTACCTCTCTATTGTTAACACATTCATTGTGGTCTGCAGTACCTTTTGTTATTAGTTTGTGTATATGGTGCAAGGGAGGGTTTGAGGTTCATTTTGTTTTTTGTTTTTTTTTCTATACAGCCAGTGGATCCAGCACTATTTATGGAAATGTCTACCCTCTTTTCTCCTTGGAGTTACCTTGGCCACTTTATACAAACACTTAAATATACATAGTTGGTTCTGGTTCTGTAATCTCTATTCTGTTTCAATGATTTCCTCCCCGCACCCTCCACCCTGCCCTGTATACCATTACTATGTTGTCTGGATTACTGCAACTTGCTATTAAGTTTTCAAGTGGTAGAAGTCTTCCAACTCCATTCTTTTTTCAAGACATTTGGTTATGTTAGATGCATTTCTTTCCAATATCAATTTACTTTTTTACTTTTAATTTTTTAGTGTTTATTTTAGAGACAGAGTATGAGTGGGGGAGGGGCTGAGAGAGAGGGAGACACAGAATCCAAAGCAGGCTCCAGGCTCTGAGCGGTCAGCATAAAGCCCAACCAGGGGCTGGAACCCACAAACTGTGAGATTGACCTGAGCGGAAGTCAGATGCTTAACTAACTGATCCACCCAGGTGCCC
>NC_043717.1:104651812-104667975 GCF_006229205.1 Suricata suricatta
AAAAAAAGAATTGGAGCTGTCAGCACAGAGCCTGAAACAAGGCTTGAACTAATGGACCATGATATGAGCCAAAGTCCGATACTTAACTGACCAAGTCACCCAGGAACCCCTCTCTTACCAATTTTAGAATTGACTTGTTAATTTCTATAATATTCTGGGTATTGTTGGAAGGGAATGTTGAATCTGTAGATCATTTTAGGAAGAGTTGACCTCTGATTATTTTGAGCTTCCCAGTACATGAACTATATTGTACCTTTCTGTTGAACTCTTCTTTTCATCTAGTAGCAGTTTGAAGGACTTATTTAATTAAGTACTTTTCAGGTCTAGGTAGCAAATTTTTAGTTATTGCCTCTCTGGATGTCTTTAGTCTCAAACACTTTTGAATGGTATTTTTTCCCCATGTGTACAATTATGGATTAATATTTATTACTTTTAGCACTTAAATATGTCTTTTCCTTTTATTCTGATAACCCTTATTATGATAATTTTTGTTCTCCTGAATATGTCATCTTCTCGCCCTCTGGTCATCTCCAAGTTTTTTCCCTTAAGTTTGGCGTCCATCAGTTTGAGTACAATGTGCCTATTGAAGTTTCTTTGTGTTAACGTTGCTTAAATTTCACTGAGCTTCTTGGATTTGCAAGTAAATGTGCTTTACCAAATTGAGAACTTTCAACCATTATCTTTTCCAAAAAAATTTTTACCTTGCTTTCTCTTACACTGCACAGACACATGTGTTATACTGCTTAATATTTTGTGGAGGGTTGTTTTTTGTTTTTTGTTTGCTATTGGCTTTCTTCAGATTTGACTTTTTTCTTTTTTTTTTTTTAAGTTCATGTGCATGAAAGTAGGGAAGGGGCAGGGTTGAGAGAGAGAGAGAGAGAGAGAGAGAGAGAGAGAGAGAGAGAGAGAATGAGAATATCCCATGCAGGCTCCATGCCATCGAAACACAGCCCAGTGCAGGGCTTGAACTTATGAACTGTGAGATCATGACCTGAGCTGAAATCAAGTAGGACACTCAACTGACTGAGCCACTCAGACACCCCCAGACTTGACCAATTCTATGGCTTTGTCTTCAAGCTACTGACTGCCATCAGTAATGCACATTTAAAATTTTTTTTAAATGTTTATTTTTGAGAAAGAGAGAGACAGACAGACACACGGAGTGTGAGCAGGGGAGGGGCAGAGAGAGAGGGAGACACAGAATCCAAAGCAGGCTCCAGGCTCTGAGCTGTCAGCACAGAGCCTGACCTGGGGCTTGAACTCATGAACCACGAAGTCATGACCTGAGTCAAAGTCAGATGCTTAACCGACTGAGCAACCTAGGCGCCCCAGTAATGCCCTTTGAAAACGCCTTCAATGATCTTAATATTTGATACTGAACTTAATAGTTTTAGAATTTAGTTTTAGTTGTTTCCATTTTTTTCTAAGCATTCCCTAACCATGCATTAAGATCGTGTTCTCTATTATGGTTTTGGATATATTTATAAGAGTTACTTTAAAATCTTTTTAAATTCCAACATCTGTATCATCTTGGTATAATAATGGATTGCTTTTTCCTTGGTTATGGGTCACATGTTTTTTCTTTTTCATATCTTGTAATTTTACTTATATGCTGGACATTTAAATAAACCTAAATTATGTTATCTTCCTTTAGTGCTTTTTTTTTCTAGTTGGAAGTTAATTTGTTATAATCCCTTCTGGATCATGTTAGTTTATTTTTTAAGCATTAGGGAGAGCTGTAGAGTAGTCCTTGCTCTAGAGTATGTTCCCGAATCCTAAATCATGTACTTTCTGACATTTCAGTTGAATGTTGGTAGTGTTAGAGGTACAAATTTCCGGCCTTTCAGAATGGAAATATACAGGACTGTGTGAACTTTTAATGTCTCTGTTCTACTCTCAACCCAAGAACAACTACATTCTACTCAGCCTCATCAGTAAGTCTTGCCCTGCAGACCCGCTACCTAGTCCTGTGCCAGTAACCTGGGAAGAAGCCTCCGTCCTCTAACAACACAGACACCTGGTCCCCTCCCTCTGTGCAGTTACTTCTCCCCAGCAGGGTTTTCATGCTTTGCTTAGGCTCAGCCTCCATGTGCTATGGCCGGGGGTGGGGAGGATATTCATCAGCTGTGGAACCTGGGTGAGCACAGACCTCACTTCCTGTTTCCTTCTCTTAAATAGTGTAATCTTTGCTGCCTTGGGCCCAGTTCCTGAAAGCAGTTGCTCTATGTGTTTTGTCCAGTTCTGTAGTTCTTCAGGAAGTCAAATATAGTATCAGTTACCATATTATGACCCAGAGAAGTCCAATCAGGGATTTTTAATGGACTGGTAGCAGATCTCAATGCTTGCTAAGGATGTTATGATTATGTACTCTTATGCTCTATAGGATGTACTCCATTATTATTTCCCAACTGAGACAAATCATTACACTAAATTATAACAAAATAATGCCTTCTGCAAGCCGCTTGCATAATACATTGAATACATCTCAACGATTTTTAATTTCCCAGATATCACTCCACCACCACCCCCCTTATAAAATGGCATTACCACCTACCTGGAGCCTCAAGCCAGGTTCTCAGTCTACATGGACTTTGTTTTTAGTAAGGGCCAAAATCCCCTCTCACCAGGATGATTTCAAAGCCTTTTATCTGGTCTCCTTGATTTCATTCTCTCAACTCCCCCATACTATATTGTTTGTATAATACACAAGGTAGTCTTTATTGTACTCTAGCTTACAACCTTGCAATAGTTTTTTAGTGACCTTAGAATACATTTAACATGTCTTTTCTTGGCTTACAAAGCTCTGTAAGCCATTCACTTACAAATTGTGAAACTCCAACTCTTTCTTGTATTCATGTTCTATCCACACTGGTTCTTTAGTTTTTTGTGCTTTTTTTAAAAAGTGTATTTATTTTGAGAGACCATGCATGAGCTGGAGGGGTGGGGGAGCCATAGAGAGGGGGGAGAGGGAGAGAGGGAGAGTCCCAAGCAGGCTGCACAATATTAACGCAGAGCCTGAGGTGGGGCTCCATCTCCTGAACCGTGAGATCATGGCCTGTGCCACAACCAAGAGTTGGACACTTAACTGACTGAGCCACCCAGGTGCCCCTACATTGGCTCTTTAAAAGTTATTTTAGCACAGTTCAGAACTATCTTCTGGTGACTCAGCCAGAAATACAATATTATTGGTTCTTTTTTCTCTTGAAAAATATGAAATTTGCAGAAAAGTTTTAAGGCTAGTGCAATAAATTCTTGTAGATTAGTTACCCAGAGATCTCATTCACCTTTTACCATCTGTCTTAATGATATCCTTTATAGAAAAAGGCTTCCAAGTTCATGAATTTCACCCAGTTATCTCTTTTTAGTTTTTTAAAAATCTAGAATAGCTTATTGTTCAAAATTTCTTGAATGCAATCACCTTGATACTTATAAAGAGTACAAGCTACTCATTTTGTAATATGCCCCTCAAGTTGGATTTATTTACCTGATGTTTCATGATCCTTAGATCTATGTGAGGCATTTTGGCCAGGGTCTGTCATAAACTGTATTTCTTCTTATTTCAAATAAGGTGGCAAATAATATCATTTGTCTTATTACTGGTGGTGGTAACTTTTATTACTTGCTTAGTCACCTGATTAAGATGGTGACTGCCAGTTTTTCTACTGTAGAGTTACTTTTAAGTGTTTTATGAGTAGATGCTTTCAGGTTGTATAAAATCCTATTCTTAAACTTTTACCCAATAATTTTGACATCTATTGCTGTTTTATGCCTGAATTATTACTGTAATTGTCACCAGATATTGATCTTTGTAATCTCATTATTCCTTCTTTATTTTCAAGTTGTTGACATTGTACTGTAAGGAAGAGCATCTTTTAGGACTCTTTCTTTCTTTATATATATTTTTAATATTGGTGTAGAGTTATAGATTCCATAGGTTAAAATCTATTCTTAGCATTATCTATTTATAGATCCTACATTTAACCAGTATCTCTTTAAACTTGGTTTTGGATTTTTATTTTTTTATTTAATTTTTAATGCTTTTTATTTATTTTTGAGAGACAGAGAGAGACAGTGCAAACAGGGGAGGGTCAGAGAGAGAGGGAGACAGAATCTGAAGCAGGCTCCAGGCTCTGAGCTAGCCGTCAGCACAGAGCCCGATGCGGGGCTCGAACCCACGAATCGTGAGATCTGACCTGAGCCGAAGCCGGAGGCTTAACCGACTGAGCCACCCAGGTGCCCCTAAACTTGGTTTTGATGTGTCTTTTTGAAATGTGCATACCTGCAATGGCAAGCTGTCTGAGACTGCTCAAGTGATGTCCCCCTGGATTTTATGTCTAATTAGTCATAACTTCCCAATGGCACCAATTTCTGCTGCTCTATATTAGCTGAGAGATGCCCCTCCCAACAGTGACCCTACTACTTGAGACTAAATATGTAGTCAATTTTCATTCTCCTTGAGTCTATAACTGTGTTCAATTGCACCTCTAGAGCATGCTCAAACCTTGTATCATTCTGGCACCTTTATTGCAACTGGAAAACTCTTCCTTCCATTTGTTACAAGGCTAAATTATATTCATCTTTCACCTGAAATTCTTCCAAAGGAACATTCAAACCACACATCTAAAATAGTCCTTAGGCACCTGGGTGACTCAGTTGTTTGAACACTCGATTTCAGCTCAGGTCATGAACCCAGTTTGTGAGGTCAAGCCCTGCATGGGGCTTGCTGCTGTCAGCAGAGTCCACAAGGATCCTCTGACCCCCTCTCTATGCCCCTCCCCCATGCACGTTCTTTCTCTCTCAAAAATAAACATTAAAAATAGTTCTTGACATCATCTTCCTATTAGCACTCTCACTTTATATGGCCTAGACACAAATTTTAATTGTTGTTTATGTGTTTATTTGTTTATTTTCTATTTGCCTCCTTTACTACATGTCCCATATTGCTAGTTACTAGATTGGCTGTGTTCATCTCTCTAGCAACTAACACAGTACAGAAACACATAATAGGCTTTCAATAAATATCTGTTAAATAATAATTATGACTGACAGGAACAATTGAGATATTTTCTTTAACTGGAAAGTTAATTTTTTAAGTATGTTCCCATTTATCCTTCATGTCTCCTCTATGCTGCATTACCTAATAAAAAATTGCATTAAATGTTATTTGACATATTTTACATATCCTTCAACAGTTGCTGCCATTCTAGGTTTGGGGCTTCTGTAAGACTAAGAACCATGTTGTGTCCATGTTCAAGGCAACATTCCAAAACTCGAATACTTTGGTTCTGTATCAGTTTCCGAGGGCTGCCATATGAAAATATCAGAAACTGGTAGTTTAAAAATCAAACTTCTCACAAATTCTGGGGGCTGGAAATTCAAGACTGGGTTTGCAGGTTTGGTTTCTCTTGAGGCTTCGCTCCTTGAACTCCATGTGACGATGCAACAGGAAGGCTGACATCTGGACTTCTGTGTATGTGTGTGTGTGTTTGTGCGTGCGTGCATCTAAGGGCTCCCTTCTTCTAAGGACACCAGTTATATTGGATTAGCACCCCACTCTTAGGACCTCATTCAACCTTAATTATCTCTCTAATGGCCCAACCTCCAAATGTAGTCATATTGGGAGATTAGGGATTCAGCATTTGAGTTTGGGGGGAAACAATTGAGTCCATAACAGTGGCTATCTCTTTGTTCTATTCTGTTTTGACACCATGCCTATAGAAAAGATTGATTTTTTTTTTCCAGTTTTGTTTTTGTCAGATAAACACAAAAACTCTAAGTCAGGTGGAGATAAAGGAACATGTAGGCTTTATTTAGTATCTGGCAATTGATTCTTGTTTCTTAATGCAAGAAGAGACTTCTACTACCACGTTCTCAAGAATTTTTTTCAAATATATAATTAATTCTCCTGCCTCCCTTTTGCATATTCATTAAACACTTGACAAAAGTTCACAGGTAGTGTTAGCTAGTATTAGGATTATCCCTGAACTGGTCAGATTATTTTTTTAAAAAAATTACTAAATCAGTTAACTCCACTATTTATTTGTATGACGTACATTAAGAAAATATATAGTTAGACAAGGAGGCTTCATGAGATACTTTGAAAGGTAATATTCAAGGTACTACTAATGTGTTCAAGGTTTCCTTTTAGGTTGTTGAAATGTTCTAAACTTAGATTTTGGTAATGGCTGCTGCACAACTTTATTAATATAGTAAACACCGAATTGTGTAATTTGAAAGGGTGAGTTTTATAGTGTGAACTGTAGCTCAATGAACATATTTTAAAAGGTAATTCCTCAACTGTTTATCCATGTGTTAGAAATTATTGTCAGATAGGGACATTTACCTAGACTATTGAGTTCAGATTACAATGATTTCTTGTGGAAGTATTTTTCTGTTATTTTAGATCTTAAGTTTCTCATTTATTCTCTATCTAATTCTCACCACTTTGTGAAATAATCTAATAAGGTTTAAAAATTTTTCCATTTACTTTAATACACAAAGTTAAAATGCACATCAGTCGAACACTAATCACATTGAAATATGGAGCATTAGCCATAAGTAATTGAAAAGCTAGAGGAAAAGAAAGACTGACCTATGAAGGCTTTTCAACCCATTGAAACCATGAAAACTTGTTTTTATTTTTGTTTTTTGTCTGAAAGGTGAGGACCAAATTCTTGAAGTTTGAGCATGACATCTAAAAGCCTCCTTTGCTGTCTGCCACTTCCATGTCAGGAAATGTGCTATGAAAAAAAAATGACTTTCATGTGATGGCAAGTGTAGTTTCTACCACTATCTCTAATCAGGGGTTTTGAATAATTTGCTGTTGTTCGTTGTGTATGCTTACAATGTGGTATGTTAGTCTTGATCAGGTTTTCTCTAGAACAAAAATAATGCGATTTTGTTGTTGTTGTTCATATTTACATTTTTTAATTTATTTTTTGTTTTTATTTTTTATTTTTTTATTTTTTAAATTTTCATTTCTTTTTTTTTTGAATAGTTTATTGTCAAATTGGTTTTCATACAACTCCCTGTGCTCTTCCCCACAAGTGACCTCCTCCATTGCCACCACCTCTTTTCCCCCTCCCCCTTCAACCATCATTCATTTTCAGTATTCAATAGTCTCTCAGGTTTTGCGTGCCTCTCTCTCCCCAACTCTTTCCCTCTTCCCCTCCCCCTGGTCCTCCATCAGGTTTTTCCTGTTCTTGTTAGACCTGTGAGTGCAAACATATGGTTTCTGTCCTTCTCTGCCTGACTTATTTCACTTAGCATGACACCCTCAAGATCCATCCGCTTTCCTACAAATGGCCAGATTTCATTCTTTCTCATTGCCATGTAGTACTCCATTGTGTATGTATATATATATATATATACCACATCTTCCTGATCCACTCATCAGGTGATGGACGTCTAGGCTCTTTCCATGATTTTTAACCCATGGTGAGATTAAACCCTAAAATTCAGAGAACAATGAGTTTCTAGTCAGTTTTATAGAAGGTCTCTCATGACTTCAGTTGCTTTGTCCTGGCCAAGTAAAATATGTTCTGATATATTATTGCATTTTAATACCAAGTTGCCTTTACAATTTTTAGTCCAAATAATCTTTGAAAAAGCTTTTTATGTTTTAGTTTTCATTTAAGTTCTAGCTGGTTAACATATAGTGTAACATCAGTTTCAGGAGTAGAGTTTAGTGATTCATCACTTACAACATCTGGTGCTCACCACAAGTGCCCTCCTTAGTACCCATGACCCATTTAGCCCATCCCCAGTCCACCACTCCTCTAGCAACCCTCAGTTTGTTCTCTATAGTGAAAAGCATTCTATTTATTTTTTAAGTGCTTATTTGAGAGAGAGTGAGAGAGAGCGAGTGAGAGTGCACATGCAGGGGAGGGGCAGAGAGAGAGGGAGACACAGAATCTGAAACAGGCTCCAGGCTCTAGGCTGTCAACACAGAGCCTGACATGGGGCCCAAACCCATGAACTGTGAGATCATGACCTGCACCGAAGTCTGACACAACTGACTGAGCCACCTAGGTGCCCCATGGAAAGCATTTTAAGTAAATCTAATAGCATGTAATATTTACCACTTGTCAAAGTTGCCTAAATGGCTGTTCTTAGTAATAGGGAACTTTCAGCTTTGCCTTTCTGTAAAGCAGAGGAGTAAACGCAGCTAATGTCCACTTGCCAAATCCAGTAAGTTAAAGTTTTTTTTAGTGTTTGATTTCCTCAGTAACTTACTTATTACAAAATATCTACATTTCCTCCTCTTGGTTCATGCAAACACAGCCTATGATTTCCCATCCAAGAAAGATTTGGCTATTTTGAATGACTTATTTTTCCCCCCACAAACTTGAATCATGGTCCATTCCTCTTTGTTTTGTTTCTGAATGATACATACGCTTGGGAAAATGTTGCTGGATTTCTTGGAGCATAAAATGCAGAAATTCCCAGAGTTCTCAGAGCTTGGTAACAATGCTTACTTCAGCCTGGCAGCATGCCTGAGGGGCTAAGGGCCCAAGGCTGCCTTTGAAAGGAAAGACCTATAGAAGCTAAGGAAGAAGAGAATCAGTCTATAAATTAAATAGGGTTCCACTTTGATCAGTTACACTAGCCTACTCTGTCTACATGTGGTCACAGAATCTACTGAAAAGCTGATTAATCTAAAATAATAATTGGTTTTTTCCTGGCCAATCACATTAGTTGTGAAATAGATGTCATTAAGTCACTATTAAAAAGCATCCAGTTCAGACCCACTGTAGGTTATCAGGAGGGAAATGGCTTCTGAAAAGGGGTTCTTCAAGCCACCATGTGAAGGATGGATGGTAGGCGAGAATTGGGGCCTCTGTCTCTTCCATGGTTGCCCCATCGGTTAATAGCCTTTTCAAACTACTTTATGCATATGTACCACCTCACATTCTCTTTTTTTCCTACCACAACTAATTAATTTTTAATGCAAGTAATAGATTCACCTCTCAATTCAGCCCCTTAGAGAACCCAGCCTAATGGCCCTGAATATGCAGTGCTCTTCAGTAAGAAATCATATTAATGTAGATTTGGGGCTTTCAGCTTAGAGGATAAATGAAATTCTCTTTGGATTGGTTTGCTCCACTTGGGTGGATAGCATGCCTTCTCTCCTGACTGCTGCTACTTCCCTGATAGGTATTTAAAGCTCACTACTCTACCTTGACATATATTTCTGAAAGTTCAGAAATGGGGGTTTCTGTCATATCTCTCAAGAGCCATTTTTTTAAGCAAATCAGACTGTCTATTCCTATCCTTGCACCATGCATGTCAAAGGGGGTTGAATAAGGTAGCTCTTCTTTTTGGAGTGAGAAGTTCAGAAAAATGATTCTGGGAGCAGATGGAAGGGCAGTTAGGAGATGGTATAACCTATAGCCTAAGAAGAACACTTAAGGGTGTATTTTACTATTAAGTTGAAAGGTAATGAGGTGAACTAGGTTATGGAGTGTCCGGATGAAGACAAGAGAACAGGGGAGTGCTATTGAAGAGACTGGATTGGCAAGGCTTGGAGAACGATCGTGGTGGGTAAGGGAGAAAGAGGAGCTGAGCATTATTGATTGGTGGCCACCTGAGTAGTCCTACCAGTCAATGTGCTTAAAGACAATGACCTGGAGAGTATTGCAAAGGTTTGGCTATGCAAATAATAATAACATTAATGTTAGTAATGATACTGAGTCTTAGAGGTATAGGAGACACCACTGAGAGATATCTAATAGATGTAGAACTAACAGACTTCATCACTTATAGATATGCTTGGTTTATCTTCTGATCCTATGTATGATCAAATATATTTGTCTTCTGAGTATGTCCTTTCAATTTTTAACAAGAGCACAGTCTTAGAAAACTACTTAGTTCCATTTCTGCCATGATTTTAGCAAGTCACTTTGTCTCTCTGAATCTAAGTTATCTATCTAAACATGAGGATAATAAGACAGGATCATCTTACTTTAACTCGGTGTATGGATCATATAGGCTGATAGGGGAAAGTATTTTGAAACCCTAGAAAGTGAATATGCCTGTAAAAGACTAGTTTTCTATTCAGATGTGAGAAAGGACATGTATATTTCAGAAACTTTAAGGGATCTCACCTTTTGTGTACTTCTTGCACATTAATGAAATACTCAAATATATTAAAAACTCTGACAAAAACACATGGCATTCTTACTCTACCAGCAGGCTGTTGATGTTTCTAAGCTTGCGATGATAAATTTTTTGATCCAAACTTACACTTTCTGGAACCTGAGTAGTTACAAATTTTTCTTTTCTTTCTCCTCCTCCTCCCTCTCTCTCCCTCTCTCCCTGTATCGTCTCCCCCCCTCCCTCCTTTCCTCTCAGTCTTGTCTCCTCCTCCTCTCTCTCTCTCCCCATACCTCCTCCTCCTCCTCCTCCTCCTCCTCCTCCTCTTCCTCCTCCTCCTCCTCCTCCTTCTTCTTCTTCTTCTTCTTCTTCTTCTTCTTCTTCTTCTTCTTCTTCTTCTTCTTCTTCTTTCTCTCTCTCTCTCTCTGTCTCTCTCTCTCTGTCTCTCTCTCTCTGTCTCGGTCTGTCTGTCTCTCTTTCTCTCTCTCTCTGTGTCTCTCTCCCCATCTCATCTCCTTCCTTTCTTTCACAAGTTAATAGGCTTTACTGGCATAATTGTGAACTATACTTAAAAAATTTTCAAAAATATACTTGGGATAGCTTTCATTTTGACCTGCAATGGGATTAGAAGAACATTTGGAAAATGTGTTCAGAGACTACATGGTTTGCCGTGTGTTGGTTTCTATCCCTGTATACTGTAAGGTGATCATGTACAAGAGGAACCTGGTCTTAGATTTATAACTGGAATATCAGAAGCCAAGATTTAAAAAAAAAAAGTGACACATTTTTACAGAAAATTCCCTTGGAAGTCCTTTTAATTTAGAATCCCTTTATTTTTCAGTAAATAATGGTCCTAAAGCCTAGAGGGAATGTTCATTCCCTGCAGAAAGCTCATTTGGAAACTGCTTGCCTCAGTACTATATTCTTGGTCTACTGTCCTGGACTCAGACACTCTTGTGCAAATAGGCAAATCTCTTCACTGCTCTGAGCTTCTGCTTACTCTGGTGAACTAGGAGGAATTTTGTAAGCTTATACCTGGAATTCCTTCTAGCTCTAAAATTCTGAGTCTTCTGTCCTCTCAGAATTCCTGAAATCCTTTCCAGTTTGAATATTTTTTGTGAGCGGTGGTACAGTGAAGTAGACCATTCTCTCTAATGATGTGAGGATCAGCTCTCTATAACACTAAGAATTCCTTGTACTGTATGAAAACAGTGGACATACAACATTTAAGAGCTCATTCCTGCTATCAGGCCAAAATAATTTGTTGTTTGTCTTCAGGTAGCTAGCCAGGTATTGTAGATGTTTAAAGAATCCATTTGGGGAGGAAAGCAATAATCACGTAATATTAAAGGTGACTTGATTTAAAGTATATCCTATTGTATTTTCAGCTAAAGGCCTAGAAAAATATAGTGACTGCTATAGTAGCATAGTCTATTACTCTACACTGCATTTCTATTTAATTAAAACATTTCTATTTATTATTTCCAGTATTTTTTGTCCATATAGAAAGTATCATAAGTTAATAAACACATATGCTAGCATCTCTGTCTTTCTGGCCTCTGTGGGGCACTGCTTCATTAGCTGAAATCAAAAGGAAAAAGATATTAATGAACACATTCCTGCTGTGTCTTTTTTGCATTACATTGTTCTGGTCAGTAGTTGGTGGTCCTGCCTAGGTTCATTTTGCATACAGGTGTCTCATTTTGCAAATTTCTCACTTTGCTAATTGTGAAGATTTAGGTGGAAATCTTCCCATTACTGAGTCTTTGCCATATGCAGTCTTGACCTCAGTCCTTTTGTGGCCATGCTATTGGAGCTCAGGAATGCTGGTTAGAAATAGAACAGGACAGTTAGAAAGAAATGTGTATGACACTCGATGACACAGGAGAGGCGTTTATGTCCATGCCCACACCATGGGAATCACGTGTGGTTAACTGGCCAAGTCCAAATTTACAAGTACATTGATTTAATATAGTATGGACAACAGAGAAGATACCACACTAAGTTCCTCAAGTGATACCAAGAGTTTTAAAGTATAGTCTGGAGGACGTCTGGGTGGCTCAGTTGGTTAAGTGTCTTACTTCGGCTCAGGTCATGATCTCCTGGTTCGTGGGTTTGAGCCCCATGTCAGGCTCTGCGCCAACAGCTAGCTGAGCCTGGAATCTGTCTTAGGATTCTGTGTGGTCCCTCTCTCTAACCCACCCCTGCTCTCTCTGTCTCTCTGTCTCTCTCTGTCTCTGTCTCTCTCTCTGTCTCTCTCTCTCTGTCTCTCTCTCTGTCTCTTTCTGTCTCTGTCTCTCTCTGTCTCTCTCAAAATTAATTAAAACATTAAAAAATTTAAAGTACAGTCTGGGTTCTCACGGAGTTTGCAATCTAACACATAGACAACTATAATCCAAGGAAAGGATGTGGAGAAATTTGCTTTGATAAGGATCACATCATTGTACTGCGCTGATTTGACTGGTGTGTCTCTGTGTGCCACCTAAAGCTTTCCTAAGGTGTAAGAAGTCTGCTGTCAGTCAAGGGAATGCATGCAGTTCCTATGCTCTCTGGGCCAACTTTCAGTTTTAGTGGTAAACAGAGTTACAAAGGCTCTCCCCCCCCCCAAAAAAAAAAAATTCTGAGACCAGTCTTGAGGAACGGGCAGGGTTTTGACAGGCCCAGATGATGCCAAGGGAGAAGGAGATCAATTGGTAAGCATGAATAACATTAAGAAATGGAGGATGGCCAGAAATTGAATAAGAGGAGGGTTCTGGGAAGTGCAAGTGATGTAATTTGGCTGCTGCAGCGGGAGATGAGCTTTTCTAGTTAAGGAGTTACATCATCACTGAAGCTTAAACATGAATTCTGGCAGCAGTATAGCAGGTGGATTAAGCGTGGGGAGAGCCTAGAGGCATGGGGAGCAGGTGAAATAATTGAGAAAAGAAATACGAGGCTGAGCAGTTGCAAGGGCTCTGGGAATGAAGCTGAGGGGGCAGATGGTAAAGGCGTGGTGATGGATCTGTGACAATTGATTGGATCCAGGATGCCTTTGAAAGAGAATGTCAAAGACAAAGCTGATTTATTTTGGTCAATTTTGTCAGGGCCATAATTGTTTTACTTGTTTCCATTAGTTTTCTTGTCAATGTGTCTTTTTCCATTTTTAAAAATTTCCCGAATATTTGGAGGCTAAATAATGAATTTATGTATGCTTGTTGTATATACCTCCTAGCTTAATCATAAGATCTTTAAGACTATAAATGTGAAATGTCCTTAATACCATATTGGACTTTCCAGCTAATAAGTAATTTATCTTTTGTCTAACTTTTCACCTGACGGCTGAAATTCTAGGAGGTTTTATAAGGGGGGTTACTACAAAGAGATGAAAACAGGTGGGAGGCTTTGTTCTCATCTTGCTAAATAGCAAAATGCTTTATATTTCCTAAAGATAGATATGTTACAGTGAATTAACCTGATCTCATGCATGCTCAAAAGTCTTTGAGGCCCTCATCTACTATGAGCTGCAGTATATGGGGTACTGTCTCACAGCCATTGGTCAGCTCAAGACCCAAGTAATGGACTGTTATCAGAGAGCACCTAGAAAACAGCACTACAGAGTCTCTAAAGCAAGCACTTAGAGAGATTCCCCAAGTAGTGCTCATGAACTCTTGTGTGTCTATATTTCTCGTTTAGAGTAAATGCTAGCTCCATCCACCCAGCACACAAGGCAGAATCAGTGAAGTCATTCCAGTCCCCTCACAGCCAATGAGTCACTGGTTTCTATTTGTCAAACTTTAACTCCAGAATCCATCTATGCTTTTTCATAACCAGTGTTCTTCCTTACTTCTGAATATCCTTTTTTGTACAACCTTGCATCAATACCTTTCTCATCCCTTCTCTGTATTATATTGATTTCATTACATAATACATGCTATTTAAAATGCTGATTAGACCTATGAGTGCAAACATATGGTATCTATCTCTGCCTGACTTATTTCGCTAACAAAGGACCATAGGGAGAGGAAGGGGAAAAGAGAACTGGGGAGAGTGAGGGACACAAATCATGAAAGACTATTGAATACTGAAAACGAACCATGGACTGAAGGGGGAGGGGGAGGGAGGGAAGGGGGTGATGGTCATGGTGGGGGGCACTTATGGGGAGAAGCACTGGGTGTTATATGGAAGCCAATTTGACAATAAACTATTAAAAAATAAATAAAATGCTGATTATATATGAAGTAGCTGATTGTTTCTGAGAATTTAGGAAATATGGCAACCTTTTTCAACAACTTCAATGAAAGAATTAAGCCTAACAGAAGATGATTGGAATAACCATTCTCTTAATTCTCCAAGGGCAGTGAATAGTTACTACCAATCTGGATGAATAGAACAAATGCTTTAGAACAGGGCTGAGAAAACTGCAGCCTGTAGGCCAAACATGACCTGCTGCCTGGTTTGTAAATAGTTTTATTGGAACAAGCCACACCCATTAATTTCATGGGTGTTTATGCCTTTGTCTATGGCTGCTTTCACACTACAATGACACAGTTGAGCAGTTGTGAAAGAGACCATATGGCCTGCAATATCTAAAATAATTACTATCTGGCACTCCTCTATAGAAAAAGGTGGATAACTCCCACTTTAGAATATTAAAGCTTACTGGTCTTTGGTGAGCTGGTTGCAAGGGCTTGCCACCCAGGAAAGTTTAAAGAGAATATGAAAATATCACAAAATTAGCCAACCAAATATAACCACTAATATCATTTTAATACATTTCTAGAAGAAAAGTTTTGTGTTTATATATATATATATATAGTAATCATAGTAATATATATACAGATCATAGTAATTATATAGTAATGTATATAGTAATAATATGTAATAATATCATTGGGATCATAGTCTTTATCACATTTTATATATTAGAGATTCCTCATTATAATTGCTGGATGTCATTCCAACATATAGAATTTACCAATCCTGGTAATGTTGGGCATTGATGTGATTTCTATGTGCTTGTTTCTGTAAATACACTGTTTAAGAATTATTAGATGTATTAAAATTTAGTCAAATGCAATGCGATATCTTAAACTGGATCCTGGAATGGTAAAAGGACATAGTGGAAAAACTGGCGAAATGTGAATAAAGTCTGTAGTTCAGTTAATAGTGTTGTACCAATGTTAATATCTTAGTTTTGAAAAATAGTGACATAAGATGTTAATTATAAGAAACCTGGGTGAAGAGGGTACAGGAACTCTGTACAATCTATGAAACTCACCTGTGAATCAAAATTTATTTCAAAATATAAAATTTAAAATAAACTAAGTCAAAGCCTATAACCTTTTTTTGGTAATTTTTAATGAAGTATAATTTACATATAGGAAAGTGTACATGTCATAAATCAATAGCTTGGCTTTTAAAATTGAATACATTTTCATAACCACAACCCAGATCAATAAATAGAACATTAATCCTATCACAATTATAACACAACCCTCTGATCACTACCTTTTGCTAAGACTAACACTATCCTGATTTGTAACAAGTATTAATTTTTCTAGCTCTTGAAATTTATAAAATAGAATCATAAAGCATATATGCTTTTATATCCAGCATCTTTTGCTGAATATCGAAATTTACTCATGTCATTGCATAGAGCTGTAGATTGTTCATTCTTATTGCTATATAGTATTTCATTTTATAAGTATAGCACCATCTATCCATTTGATAAAAGACATTTGGATAATTTATAATTTTTGGCTATTAGAAAAAATGTGGCTATGAACATCACGTTCAAATATCTTTCAGTTAGCATTTGGAGATATTTTTTTTCAACTCACTGAGGCTTTATTTTATTTTTTTAAAGTAGTTTATTGTTAAATTAGTTTCCATACAACACCCAGTGCTTTTCCCCACAAGTGCCCTCCTCCATCATCACCACCTCTTTTCCCCCCTCCCCCTTCAGCCCTCAGTTCGTTTTCAGTATTCAATAGTCTCTCCAGTTTTGCATCCCCCTCTCTCCCCAACTCTCTTTCCCTCTTCTCCTCCCCCTGGTCCTCCATTAGGTTTCTCCTGTTAGACCTATGAGT
>NC_043717.1:104668075-104728092 GCF_006229205.1 Suricata suricatta
ATCTGGATGTCCTCTTTGGAGAAGTGTCTGTTTATGTCTTCTGCCCATTTCTTCACTGGGTTATTTGTTTTGTGGGTGTGGAGTTTGGTGAGTTCCTTGTAGATTTTGGATACTAGCCCTTTATCTAATATGTCATTTGCAACTATCTTTTCCCATTCTGTCAGTTGCCTACTAGTTTTCTTGATTGTTTCCTTTGCAGTGCAGAAGATTTTTATCTTAATGAGGTCCCAAGGGTTCAGTTTTGCTTTCATTTCCCTTGCCTTTGGGGATGTGTCCAGTAGGAAAATTGCTGTGGTTGAGGTCAAGGAGATTGTTTCCTACTTTCTCCTCTAGGGTTTTGATGGTTTCCTGTCTCACATTCAGGTCCTTCAGCCATTTTGAGTTAATTTTTGTGTATGGTGTAAGAAAGTGGTCTAGATTCATTCTTCTGCATGTTGCTGGCATTTGGACATATTTTATAGGGCATATGTCTATGACCAATACTGCTGAGTCAGAGTATACATTTGTTTGGCTTTAGAGGTTATCTTTAGTAGATAATAAAAAAAAATCTTTCTAAGGCACTTGTACCAGCTGTATATAATCACAGTGGCATTAGAATTTTTTCTATGATAAGACTGTGATACAGAAGACAACTGAAAACTGTCCCAATATTCCAAGGGAAAGTATTTCTAACCTAGAATTGTATACCTAACTAAACTGATACAAAGGTGAGGGTAGAATTAATCCATTTTCAAATGTACATTTCTCAAAAAATTCCCTTTTATGGATTGTCAGGAAATTTATGGAAAGTGTGCTCCTCTGAAAGTAGAGATTAAACTGAGAAAGAATACTGTATCTGAGCCAACATGAGAGAGAATAGATGATACTGAACGGGATTTCTATGATCAGGCTGTCCGTCAGGCTTAGAGAGAAAGTAGCTCAGAGTAGAGCAGGTGGCTGGTGCCCTGTAGGAGGGATGGCTCCTCTCCAGAAAAAGTTGAATTAGTGGATTACTTGATGTATTTACCCTTATTGGGAAGGACTTTTATAGTATAGTTAGAAATGGGAAGGGGGGATAGGGATAGTTCTTCAGAAAACTATCTAGTATAAAAATAAGGCAGTTGAAAACTCTAAAGATAAATAAATTAATTAATTAAATTAATAAATAAAACAATCATTGTACCTAACGTGGGTATGCCATGAACAACACACATATTTCTTATCAATATAAATGCTGAATTGCTTTAATAAAAACAAGATACATTAATATCAGAGGGAAAATTCTCATGTGTGACCATGATGAAAGAACTCAAAATCTTTAATTTTCCTAATAGGACAAAAAATAGAAAGTATTTACAATGGGGAGGTGGATGGAATTGCAGGTATGTTTATATTATTTAGATAAATGGAGGAAATAATATAAGAAAAAGTAAAGAGTTGATAAAAACTGTCAGTGGTGGGTCAGGTTGGCAGGTACTATTTTTATTATAAACATATGCTTTATATAAAACCCTAGTCAACTTGGAATTATGTATTGTGATCTTCTATTGTGTAATAGTTTAGAAATTGCATAAAGAACATAAATAACTCTTAAAACTCAGTATTAAGACAAACTCGATTTAAAAACAAGGCAAAACTTGAACATATGCTTGACAAAAGGTATGTGGCTAATCAATGAGCAAATGAAATGATACTGGACATTAGTTACCAGTGAACTAGAACTTGAAACTACTGTGAAATGCAATTTCACCTCTACTTGAATATCTAAAATGGGAAAGACTTAAAATACCAGTCTCAGAGAATTCTAAGCAACTGGAACTTTCACAAGTTAGTGATGCTAGTAGAAAATAAGTTTAACTGTTTTTGGAAAATTATGTGGCAAATTTTTATGTTAACGTGCATCTACCTTAGACCCAGGAATTCCTCTCCTAAGTATTTACCAAAAGGAAATGAAAGTCTATGTCCCCATAAAGACTTGTACACAAAAGTTCATAACAGTGTTATTCATAATAGTAAAAAAGTCATTAGCAAAATGGATAAACAAATTATGATAAATTCATACAAAGGAATGATACTTGGCAATAAAAAGGAGTGAACTAGTGATATGTGGAATAATGCTGATGGACTCCAAAAATGTCACTTTGAAAATTTGAACAATTTTTCTCTAGCATGTAGGAGAATACCAACAGTGATATTATTCTTATATTTCTAACTTGAAGGGGGTCAGTGTTTTAGTTTTCTGGCAAGGAACTCCAATCTTAACATCGCTAGGATCTGAATTTGAATCCTAGGTCTGCTCCTTATTAACTATGTGTCCTTGTGCAAGTTAAACACTCTACGTTCCAGTTTCCTCATTTATAAACCAGTGCAAATAGACCCAACTGCAAAGGCTGCTTATCAGGATTAGAGGAGACCACACAAAGAGCCAAGTACAGTGCCAGATGTACCTAATGCAGCTGGGTAGATTCATGTAAATCCCGTGATAATCACCTTCTTAAGTGTGCAATTCTCTGCCAACTCTGTCAACTCGAAGACCAGAAACTGAAGGCTGGTTTAGGATGGTTCACTCCAAGCATGCATTGCCAACAGGAAGAAGGTTAGTCTACAAAAAGACTTTTTTTTTTTTTTTTTTTTTTTTTTTTTAAGGAAAGTGAGGACAGAGGCAGAAGCAGAGCCCTGCAGGGGAAGATATGGTAGCACAGTGAAGAGGGCACTGCATTTTCCCTGATACTTGAGAGATACAAAGGCAAGAGGCAGAGGCAGAAAAAAATAGAACTTAATGATAAGGAAATTCATCTAATAGGTTGGATTTCAATGAATTGTTTTTCTAGCAAACAGGCCTGCTCCCAGGACTCCATGACTGTAAACTATTTTAGCTTAAATATGCATTTAGTGATGTGGACACTTCATTTTACGTTTTTATTTAAGTTCACTTAGTTTACATACAGAAATATAGTTTCAGGTGTACAACATAGTGATTCAGTACTTCCACATGACACCAGCTGCTCATCACAACAAATGCACTTTTTAAAAATGTTTATTTTGAGAGCAAGGGAGTGAGAGAGCGACACGGGGAAGGGCAGAGAGAGGGAGACACAGAATCTGAAGCAGGCTCCAGGATCTGAGCTGTCAGCACCGAGTGTGACACAGGGCTCAAGCCCAGGAGCCATGAGATCATGACCTGAGCTGAAGTCGTATGCTCAACCAACTGAGCCACCCAGGCGCCCCACAACAAGTGTTTTAACCCTCATCACCTGTTTGGCCCATTCCCCACCTGCCTCCCCTCTGGTAAAGTTAAGAGTCTGTTTCATGCTCGCTCACCTTGCTCATTTGTTCCTTAAATTCTACACATGAGTGAAATCACAGGGTACTTGTCCTTTTCTTATTTTACTTAGCATTATACTCTCTAGCTCCATCCATATTGTTGCAAATGGCAAGATTTCACTTTTATGACTTTGTATATATAATGGAATATTATTTATATATAGCTAATAATGAAACTAGACACAACATATATAATGGACTATACTCCTACACACCCCACATCTTCTTTATCCATTCATCAATGGATGCTTGAGCTATTTCCATAATTGACTATTGTAGATAATGCTAAAAACATCAGGGTGAATGTATCCCTTTGAATTAGTATTTTTGTATTCATGAAGTAAATACCTAGTGGTAATTGCTAGATAATAGGGTGGTTATATTTTTAACTTCTTTTAATTTTTTTTTTGAGAGACAGAGAGAGAGACAGCATGAGGAGGGGAGGGTCAGAGAGAGACACACACACACACACACACACACACACACACACACACACACAGAATTCAAAGCAGGCTCCAGGCTCTGAGATGTCAGCACAGAGCCAGATGCCGGGCTTGAACCCACGAACCGTGAGATCATGACCTGAGCTAAAGCCAGACACTCAACTGACTAAACCACCCAGGCACCTCTATTTTTAAGTTCTTGAGGATCCTCCAAACTGTCTTCTTCAGTGGCTGAACCAGTTTGCATTCCCACCATAGAGGGCTCCCTTTTCTCCATATCCTTGCCAACACCTGTTGTTTCTTGTGTCCTTGATTTTAGCCATTATGAGAGGTGTGAGGTAATATTGTAGTTGTGATTTGTATTTCTCTGATGATGAGTGATATTGAACATATTTCCATGTATCTGTTGGCCATCTGGATTTCTTTGGAGAATGTCTTCTGCCCATTTCTAAATTGGATTATTTGGTGTTTTTTTTTGGTAGCATTGAGTTGTAGAAGTTATTCATATATTTTGGATACTAACTCTTTATCAGATATGTCATTTGCAAATATCTTCTCACATGCCATAGGTTGCCTTTAAGTTTTGTTGATTACTTTGCTGGGCAGAAGCTTCTTATTTGCATGAAGTCCCAATAGTTTACTTTTGCTTTTGTTTCCCTTGTCTCAGGAGACCAATCTAGTAAGAAGTTGCTATGGCCAATGACAAAGAGATTGCTGCCTGTGTTCTTTAGGATTTTAATAATTTATTATCTCATATTTAGGTCTTTCGTCCATTTTGAATTTATTTTTGTGTATGATGTAAAAAAGTAGTCCAGTTTCATTCTTCTGCATGTCGCTGTCCAGGTTTCCCAACACCATTTGTTAAAGAAACATTTCCTGATTGGATATTCTTTCCTGTTTTGTCAGAGATTAAGTGATCATATAGCTGTGGGTTTATTTATGGGTTTTCTATTCTGTTCTATTGACCTATGTGTCTATTTTTGTGCTAGAACCATACTGTCTTGATCTTGTAATATAACTTGAAGACCAGAATTGTGATGCCTCCAGCTTTGCTTTCCTCTTTCAAGGTTGCTTTGGCTATTTGGTGTCTTTTATGGTTCTATGCAAATTTTAGGATTGTGCTATCTCTGTGAAAAATGCTGAGGGTGTTTTGATAGGGATTGCATTAAATGTGTAGTTTGCTTTGGGTAGTATAGACCTTTTGTTTTATTTTTAAAAAATTTTGATTTTTAGAGAGAAAGTAGGAGAGTGGCAGACAGAGACAGAATCTTAAGCTGGCTCCCTGGTCAGTGTGGAACCTGATGTGGAACTCCAGCTAGTGATCCTGGGATCGATCATGACCTGAGCCTAAATTGAAAGTCAGATACTCAACCAACTGAGCCACTCAGGCGCCCCAGACATCTTAACAATATTCTTCCAATTTTTGAGCATGGGATGCCTTTCCATTTCTTTGTATCATCTTCAATTTCTTTCATCAGTGTTTTAGAGTTTTAGGGTAGAGGTCTTTCACCCCTTTGGTTAGGTTTATTGCTAGGTATCATGTGTTTTGGTGCAATTATGAAGTGGGTTGATTCCTTAGTTTTTCTTCCTGAGGCTTCATTATTGGTGTATAAAAATGCAACCCATTTCTGCACATTGATTTTATATCCTGCAACTTTACTGAATTCATTTAATAGTTCTAGCAGTTTTTTTGGTGAAGTCTTTTGGGTTTTCTATATAGAGTATTATATCATCTGCAAGTCGCGAGAGTTTGACTTCTTCCTTGCTGATTTGGATACCTTTTATTTCACTTTGTTGTCTGATTGTTGTGGCTAGGACTTCTAACACTATGTTAAATAACTGGTGAGAGTGGACATCCTTGTCTTGTTCCTGACTGTAAAGGAAAAGCTCTGTTTTTCCTCACTGAGGATGACGTTAGCTGTAAGCTTTTTATATATGGCCTTTATTATGTTGAGGTACGCTTCCTTTGAATTGACTTTGAAAGTTTTTTTTCTTGAATAGATGTCCTTTGTCAACTGCTTATTCTGCATCTATGGTAATGATCATATGGTTTCTGTCTTTTTTATTGTGTTGTATCACATTGATTTGTGAATACTGATCCACTCTGCAACCTAGGAATAAATCCCACTTGATTGTGGTGAATCATATTTTTAAGGTGTTGTTGGATTCATTTTGCTAGTGTTTTATTGAGAATTTTTGTATCCATGTTCATCAGGTATATTGGCCTACAGTTCTTTTTTAGTGGTGTCTTAATCTGGTTTTGGTATCAGGGTAATGCTGGAGTCATAGGATGAATTAGGAAGCTTTCTTTTTCTATTTTTTTTAATAGTTTGAGAAGAATAAGTATTAACTCTTCTTTAAATGTGTGATAGAATTTGCTGTGAAGCCATCTGGCCCTGGACTTTTGGGAGGCTTTTATTTATTTATTTATTTATTTATTTATTTATTTATTTACTGATGCAATATCTCTGCTGGTTATTTATCTGTTCAAGTTTTCTATTTCTTCCTGTTTCAGTGTTGGTAGTTCTAATAATTTATCCATTTCTTCCAGGCTGTGTAATTTGTTGGCATATATTTTTCATAATATTCTCTTAAAATTGTTTACATTTCTGTGGTATTATTTCTCCTCTCTCCTTTGTGATTTTTATTTACTTCAATCTTTTATTTTTGGTAAATCTAGCTAGGGGCTTATCAATTTTATTATTTGTTTCAAAGAAACAGTTGCTGGTTTCATTGGTCTGTTCTATTGTTTTTTTAGTTGCTATACCCTTTATTTCTGCTCTAATCATTATTATTTCCTTCCTTCTAGCTTTAGGCGTCATTCCTTGTTATTTGTCTAGTTTTTGTCTAGTTTTTTTTTTTTGGTGTAATTAGGTTGTTAATCTGAGAGTTTTCTAGCTTCTGGAGGTTAGCCTGTATTGATGTAGACTTCTATCTATGACTGCTTTTGCTGCATCCCAAATGTTTTGGACCATTTTTTTTTTTTCATTTTCATTTGTGTCCATGTATTTTTGTATTCTTTGATTTCCTGGTTGACCCATTCATTCTTTAGTAACATGTTATTTAACCTCCTTATATTTTTGGTCTTTCCAAATTTTTTCTTGTGGGTTACTTCTAGTTTCATACCATTGTGGTCAGAAGAGGTCCATGGTATGCTTCCAGTCTTTATGTATTTATTGAGGCCTGATTGGTGACCTAATATGTGCTCTATTGTGGAGAATGTTTTGTGTCCACTTGAAAAGAATGTGTATCTTGCTATTTTAGGATGCAATGTTCTGAATATATTTAAGTCCATCTGGTCCAGTTTTTCATACAAAGCCATTATTTCCTTGTTGTTATTCTGTTTAGATAATTTGCATATTGATGTAAATGGGGTGTTAAAGTACTCAACTATTATTGTATTATCTATTAGTTTCTTTATATTTATTGTTGTTTTACATATTTGGGTGCTTTCATGTTTGGTACATAAATATTTATAATTTTTCTAGCTTGTTGGATTGTCCCCTTTATTATTATATAGTTTCCCTCTGTCTCTTATTACAGACTTTGTTTAAAAATTTTTGAAAATATTTATTTTTGAGAGACAGAGTAAGACAGAGCATGAGCTGGGGAGAGGCAGAGAGAGGAGACACAGAATCCAAAGCAGGCTCCAGGCTCTGAGCTATCAGCACAGAGCCCAGTGCAGGGCTGAAAACCACAAACTGTAAGATCATGATTTGAGCTGAAGTTGGAATCTTAACCAACTAAGCCACCCAGAAATCACTACAATCGTTGTTTTAAAGTTCATTTTGTTCGATATAAGTATTGTTACATCCATTTGCATTCCCCTCACTTTCAATCTGCAAATTTCTTTAGGTATAAAATGTGTCTCTTATGGGCAGCATATAGATGGATCTTAGTTTTTAATCTCTGCTGACACCCTATATCTTTTGATTGGAGCTTTTAGTACTTTTACATTCAAAGTAATTATCGATAGATATGTATTTATTGCCATTTTATTGCTCATTTTTTGTTGCTTCTGCAGATCTCCTCTGATCCTTTCTTATCTTTGTCACTTGCTCTCTCCTTTGCACTCAGTCTCCTTTAACATTGCTTGCAGGGCTCATTTAGTGATCACAAATTCATTCAGTTTGTGTCTGTGTAACTCTTTATCTCTTCTATCCTGAATGATAGGCTTGCTAGATAATAGAGTGTTCTTGGCTGCAGATTTTTCCCATTCAGCACTTTTAATATATCATACCACTCCCTTCTGGCGTGCCAGGTTTCCATTGAGACATCTCCTGTTAGCCTTGTGGGACATCCTTGTAAATTAAGGACTTCTTTTGTATTGCTGCTTTTAGTATTTTTTTCTTTATCACTATACTTTGCAAATTTAATTATAATATATCTTAGTATTGGCCTGTTTTTGTTGATTTTGATGGGAATTCTCTAAGCCTCCTGATTCTGGGTATCTTTTTCCTTCCTTAGATTAGTGATTTTTTTCTGTTGCTATTTCTTAAAATTTTCTTCCTCCTTTTCTCTCTCTTCTTCTGGGACTCCTATAATATGAATGTTATTACATTTGATGAAGTCACTGAGTTCCTGAAGTCTATTCTCATGTTCTATAATTTTTCTTTCCCTCATTTGTTCAGCTTCATTATTTTTCATTATCTTAACTTCTAGGTCACTGACTCATTCCTGTGCTTCTTCTAGCCTGCTGTTCATTGCATTAAGCCTGTTTCCAATCTTGTTTATTGCATTCTTCATCTCTGATTGCTTCTTTCTAAACTTTTATCTCTCGATGGTAAGGGTCCCACTTAACGTCTTCTATACTTTTCAAGCCTAGTGAGAATCCTTATGATTGTTGCTTTCAATTTTCCATCAGGTATGTTACTTATATGTATTTTGATTAGCTATCTTGGTCATCGCCTTATATTTTTTCATTTGGGATAAATTCTTCCATATTCCCATTTAGTCTAAGTCTCTGCTGTCCTTTTCTGTCCTAGAAACTCCAATTATGTCTCCTGTTCCTGAAAGTAATGGCCTTATGAAGAAGAGATCATGTAGTGCCCAGGGACTGGGACTTCAGGGAGTGTCTCAAGTGTATACTTCATGTGCTCTTCTGTTGTGATCTGGCCTTCAGGCTAGTCATCTGCGTAAGCTTTCCTGCTGTGGTCACCATTTGGTTCTTGGCCTGAATTGGAAAGTTTGAGTAGGTATTCTCTGGCCTGGTTGTAAAATAGGACCTGTCACCACCTCCACCAGAACTGAGGCCCTGCAGGAGATGTCATGTATGCAGGAGATTGTGCTGTTCTTATGTGGGAGAGGCCTATCATACTGGGAATGAGGTTCCTGTGACTGAGGAGGGCAGTCCTGTCAGGGCACAGGAAGGGTGGGGCTTCATGTAAGCAAGTTAGGCAGCCAATCTCTGTGCTTCACTGCTTCCTGCAGATGGTTGTGCATGTATGTGACTAGTGGGGGTGAGGGGAGAAATGTCACCAGCTAGCTCTTTTATTCCCGGAGAAGCATCCCTCTGAACACTGCCTTTCAGGGACATGCTCTGAGAAGACCAAATAATCTCCCAACCCTGTGCCCCTGAGTTGGACATAATCCCCTCCCATCCATAGCACCCATGATCACTTTCTCCCCCAAACCATGTGCTCTTCAGATGGCTGTTTCCACAGTGTCTGCCCCTGGGTTATTTGCCTGCCTTCTCTACAGGAACAAGACAGTGTCCTGTGGGCTTTTTCTCAGCCAAGCCTGCTGACCATTAAAACTTTAAGCTTTAAGCCCATCTTGTTATAAGAACTCCTAAAATTCAGCCCCACTCATTTTTCAGGCCAGTGGCTTTTGGGAAATCTTCTCCTTGTGAGTTCCTCTGTGTGCTTCACCCTCTGGCCCTCCTCACACACAGCACCCATGATCAATTTCTCTGCTAAACCACATCTCCAAACTTCTTACCTTCATTGATATAGCCTCTTCTTTGTCTTTAATTGTGCAGTTTGTTCTTTCAGTCTTCAGATCAGTTACTGGGATATTTAGGATGATTTGATAGTTATCTAGTTGTGTTCCTGTGATGAGATGACCCTAGGATATTCCTACTCTGCTACCATCTTCCTCTCTTCAACTTAAACTTCATTTTAATTAAAATTTGTTATCAGTTTTTTCTCAAATTGCAAATGGAATATGCTTTTTGCAATATATGAAACAACATACTACATCTATATATCCCCACTCCAAAACCCACATTAATGCTCCAGTTTTCTCCACATTCATATAAGTATTCACAAAAATATACTTGCACACACACTTAACACTCAGGTATATAGTTAATTTTTAATTCTGTGTTTTAAACATGGGATCATATATTTCCTGTTTCTTGGCATCTTTGCTCTTATTCTGCAGAACCACAAAATATCCTACCACGTCAACAAGTATTACTCCAATTCACTATTTTAAAAACTACTGCATAATAGACTATGGTATTAGTGCATATTAGCTCATTTAGTTATTTCCCTCATTTGGAGAGTGGAGAGTCCTTCCCAGCTTTGTGATCCCATGAGCAAAGCTCCAGTAAACTGTTTTGTGTATTTATTTAGGAACTAAAACACTTATTTCTGTGGGATATGGTGAACAGCAGTTTATATTTTTCATCAGATAAAAGGATGCATTACTTTAGCAATTTGCAAAACATTTAAAGACTTGTTTTTCTTTGAAAATGTTATTCAACATCAATAGTGTGTTAGATTGGGTTTCTGAGAAGCAGGCTCTTAGGAGGGAAATTTGCATTTAAGAGTTTGAATGGGGATTGCAGTGGGAAACAACACCTGCAAGGGAGTAAGGGAATGGTGAGGGCTGGACTGAACAGAGGGAGAAGGTGAACAGCAATGTAATTGCAACTGATTCATCATCTGATCCCACCAGAAGCTCTGGAGCTGGATTGGTTCTTCACAGTTGTCCAGAATTGAGGCTAGGGGCCTGGGCCTCCATAATCCTGTACCAGTCAGTCATTAGATGCTGGCTGCCTTGAGCAAGATACGTAACCTTGAGGGAGGCAACTTTTAGGCCAAGGGCAATTCTCATAGTAGATTGCAGCTGTGAGCCATCAGCAGCCAACACTCCTGGCAGCTGGGAAAATAAGTGCGTTGGTCCTAAAGGGTTATCTAGACAGTGTACCATAGCATCCACAACCAGTAATTAAAAATTCAAATGAAAACAATACCTAACATTTACTGAATGCTGGAAGGAGGCCAGTTAATCAAATCAATTTGCTGGAAGCCAACTTTTAAAATGACCGATTCACCAGATTATTTAGGATCAAAGGCTCAAAGACTCTAGGTGTATTTTTATTTAAAAGATAATGCTAGATTGGTTTCCCAAACAGCAGTACAACATGCATTTCCATCCACAATATGAAAGACCCAGAACTAGTTCATCTTTCTTTGCTGCCAGTATTTCTGTTAATTTTTATGTAAAATAAATGTGTCAAGGAGTCCGGTATAAGGTAGTAGGGAAGGGCCTAACCTCTGTTGGACTGGGATATGCATGTTCAATATGAAGACCTTGAAATTCAGTCCTATAAAAGACCACATTGGTCACAGTATAAGTGCAAGATTTTGTGGAAGAGCTGCTGTGTTAAACCCCTTCGTTTTAAAAGCATATATATTATGGAACAGAAAATTGTGTTGCTAAGGGAATGGAGACTTGACTTGTTTAATAACAAAGGAATAGTAAGAATGATTTATGCAGTCACCTGTGATACCACTTTTAATTTGGGACAGGATTAGAGTTTGCAGAGCATTGATCATATGAACCCTCAGCATTTTATTTAATAAAAATATTTTCTTAAAATCTATGGAGCAGATATCTGTTACAGTAGAACAGGCTCTTTAAGTTAAATGTATTCAAATTATGCCTGTAGCACTCCTGAATTACAAACTGCTAGGCAAGAAGCACAACTTTTCTGCTGCACAATTTTCTTTTTTAAATGGAAATTCCTTTACTATGTTTATTAACTATTTCATATTAGGTACTATACTAAGACTTGGGAGTTCAATAGTGTACTCTGGGCAAGGGCCTTACATATTAGTTGGGGGGAGGGTCTATAAAAGCCAGTAAGAAATCAGAAAAAAAACTACATGTTGGAATAGCTGCTATATAAAAACAGGCAAAAGATGGAGAGACATTATGTAAAAAGTCAACATGTCTCCTTCTGCTAGAGAGAACAGGAAGAGTGAAGAATGACACAAAGGAGCAGGAGAGAGAATGTATGAAAATAAAAACACAGGCTCTAGAGCCCATCTTGACTCAGTCATGGACTAGCTTCATGACCATGCACAAGCCATTTAATAGTGTCCTAGCTTTATTTTCTTATTTGTAAAGTGGTGTTGGAGTGTTTCACACTAAGAGGTGTGAAAACGAACAAGTTATCAAATGTAGAGTTCTTAGGATGCTCCCTGGCTCAATAAGTTAGGTTTCCTGATGATAACTTAGAGGAGTTGTATGCATTAGACTCACCAACTGAGAATGAAATTATAAAATGAGATGCAGAGCAAGGCAACATTTTAAAGACATTGCATGCATTTAGTATACAAAGATGGTGCTTTCTGCAGTGCCATTTACCACTGTCCTCTTTACACTTCGTGCTATAGAAATAGCAAACAATAATATCCAGGACACGCAATACTGTTTCAAACCCATACGCTATTTCCTAAGCCTAGAACGCCTTTCTTATCCCACTTTTCTTATCCCCAACATTGTGAATCATCTTTGAAATTCAAGATTCGCTATCTGTGTCCTCCAAGAAGCCATATCTGCCTCTTTTTCCTCCCAGATTGCAGATATCCTAGGGAAGGAGTAATAGACACATTGTAAATAATGGAATTTTTTGCTCTGACATTATATTCTGATTTGTTTCCATTGCTGTTCTCCATAAGAAGTTGTGAATATCTCAAGGAAAGGAACATTGTGTTACACTTACTTGTGTTTTAAAATTTAACAGCGCATAGATTCTCAAAAAATATTGAATGAGTCAATACTTTCATAATTGTTGATTAACTTTCAGCAATTATAGATATAAGTAAATGAATAAATAATACAGTAATGAGAAAGGTAGGCAATCAAATAGTCTATGAGAAATAATAGTAGCTCAAAAAAGTAGTAGTTAGTATTGATTGCTAGTTCTTTGTATGAACCATATTTAATATGCTTAACAATCCCATTAGATAATTCCAGTTATGATCCATGTTTTCAGAAGTAGAAAATGAGGCTTGAGGTTAAGCTGCTTGCCCCAGATCATAAGCTAACCATGTGGGTGGAAGCAAAAATATCTCCAAGACCATTTCTTGCTTTGCTAGACTACTTGGGTTTTGCAAGCTACAGTAACATTGTTTTAGAATCATATTTGAAATTTTTATTATAAATAGAAGTATTCTTAATTCACTATGGTCAAATTGAGAATACTCCATCTTCCTCTTGACAATGCACAGTATATTTTAGCACACTAAAAACTCTAAAGTCCTGCAATGAAAGGCTTAATTGCTTTACTTAATACAGTTTAATTGAAAGAATTTTTTTTCATGAGAGCACTAAAACTGGGGTTATAGTCACTAATTTTACTGCGGAGATGTTTCCCCACACATTCAACAAGCAATCTGACTCAACTGGGTATCCTACAATTTAACTCAATTCTGACACTATCTGCCCAGAGATAGCCTAGGTAAAAGAGTTTGCTCTGCAAGCCTGCCCCGCCCCTTCAGACACTAGTCAAAAGGCCAGGTTATCATTTGTGTTTCTGACCAACAAGCTACAAATCAGAGGTTTTTGTAACCACCTCCTTCCTTGGGTTTGATTAATTTTCTAGATCACCTCACAAAACTGAGAGCTTTTATTTATTAGAACACTGGTCAATTATAAAAGCAAATAACTCAGGAGCAGCCACATGGAAGAAATACATAGGAGAAGTAATGGAGGAAGCCACCTCTACATGTTCACCAACCCAACCCAGAAGCTCTCAAGAACCCCCATCTCTTTGGGGTTTTATGGAGGCTTCATTACATAGGCCTGGTTGATTAAATTAGCAGACATCACCGATTGATTCAATCACCAGCCCCTTTCCCCTCCCTGTAAATCAGGACGTGGGACAATTCCAACCCTCTGTATTCATGGCACCCAGTCCTTATCTTAGAAGCTTTTCAAAATTCCCCTCATTAACATAAACCCAGTCATGGTGGAAAGGAGCTTGTTATGAATAACAAGATCTTCATGGCTCTGATTCAGTTTCAGGAACTGAGGATAAGATACCAAATGTTATGACAGGATCTTCCTGTTGTTCTTAATGTTCAGGAGATTCCAAGAGTTTGAGGAGCTGGGAGCCATGGAGAAAGGCCAAAAACCTATAATAGATATTTGGTCATTCAGATAACCAAAATATATTGCTTTTAAGTCACAATATTGCAAATACCAATTATACTCAAAAAAGCTAGGATTCTGAGGAATATACCTTTGGAAGTGCTCACTAATCCATGAAAATAAAGCACAAAATGTAGTCTCAAATGATGGTGTATAAAAATGTGCTGAGTCCGTTTAGTCCCGAAACTTTTCCAGAGTCAAAAATGTTGCTCCTGAGTGAAATCCTTTAGACAGGAATAAGGCAGGGATCAGGTCTGTCTATATGCAAGGAGAATATGCCACTTTACATAAGCCCAAATTTGTGTGCATTGCTGTTAGCAAGAATTCAAGTATATATTGACCCCTGAACAACACGGGAGTTACGAGTTCTGAACCCCTACATAATCGGCACTGAAGGGGGAGGGGGAGGGAAGGAGGGGGTGATGGTCATGGTGGGGGGCACTTGTGGGGAGAAGCACTGGGTGTTATATGAAAACCAGTTTGACAATAAACTATTAAAAAAAAGAAACTCCACTAATGAGATCAAATCCATGAATATTTTGTACTTTGCACCCTTCTGAATTTCCCAAGTAACCATCTTTTGATTGAATATTGCCACATGATATCAGTGCCTTCATTTAGTTTTATAGTTGCGTTAGCACCAGGTATCTCTGGCTTTATAATACCTGTAATGCCAAGCACTGTCTCCTGTTAGACCTATGAGTGCAAACATATGGTATTTGTCCTTCTAAGTGATTGTCAACTCTCACTTGCTCCATGGATGTGCATCAGGAAATAGAAATTAGTTCTTTGCAGAGATAGATATATTTCAATTTCAAGAAAAATGACTATTAAAAACCCAAATGAACTCTTCTGATAGGGCACATTCTACCTTAAGTATTGCATTGTCATTGTTCCCAAACACACATGTGTAGCCCCCTTTGTCTCTGCATATACACTTGACCCTTGAGCAACATGGGTTTGAACAGTGTACGTTCATCTATGTGTTATACATGTTTTGTGCAGTGGCCTTGTTTCCACAGATTGTATGATTTTATAGTCATTTAGCTATAAATTTTGTTTTATAGTACCCTAAGAGCTATGAGAACAAGTTTGTACCTAGTTTTGTTTGTATACATTTAAGTAGCATTATGATAAACTTTAAGTCTGCAGTGAGAATCCAATCTCCTGTAAAATAGCTAAATACTGTTTTATAAATAGAATGGTGAAAGATGTAAATTCCATACTTCAGAGGTCCTCAAGGAGGACAGTTTGGAACTATGTGGAAGCACTGTGGTTGTCACAAAGACTGGGGACTGCTGCAATTAACTACTTGTGATTTAGAAGACAGTGGCTAAGTGTCCTGCAGATGCTCAGAATAAACTTGAAAAACAGAATCGTCTTGCGAAAAAAGTCAGTAGTGCTTTGTTAAGTTAATTCCTGTGCTGTTTGGTTACAGTATTGTTAGGGATATGTTTTAGCCCAGAGCTAATTCTTGCCCTGGGTCATATAATCCATACATATTGATAAAAGCTAATTTGTATAGTGGGGCCCAGAAAAGAGGGGCTGCCTTACATGGAAATCCCCAGTCTTAGCCAATTGTGCACTGTTTCCATAGTGCCACTTCTGACATTGTATAAAATCCGTTCTTGACCAAATCTTTCTAGAACAGTGTTTCACTGCTTGGGGCACTGTGTCCCCTTCCCCCAGTCCATGGATTGTTTTTCCTTGAATAAGTGATATCGAACTCCTCCCTAAATCACATTTTTGTCATTTGACAATTTTTATACCAATCTGCCTCCTTGCCCTAATATTCTCCTATTCTTTTCTGTTTCATTCACAATTAGTCATTGATATCTAACCTTGTTACATAAAGGATCCAAGTGTGTTGGTATGTTGTGAGGGTTCCTGATAGGCTAAGCAATTATCTAACTTGGACTGGAATTATTTGGTTTGTATCTCTATAACCACTTTACTTTTTAACAGTGTTGCTCTTTAGGTCTGTATTTTTTATTAATGCCATTATCTATTCTGTCTAAAAGATTGAAATTTTTTAGTCCTTCACAGGACACAGCCCAGGGTTCACCCCCCCCCTCATTTTATATGCATACAGTATATATTTCTTAATCATTCTTGGCCTCAATCTTATTATTTATAAAATGGGGAGAAAGGTAAATGCCTCATAGTCATGAGAATTATACGAGAAATAAGTGAGTACATGGGTTAGGTCAGTGAGTATACATAGCAAGTGGTTAATAATGTATTTGGGCACCTGGGTGGCTCAGTTGGTTAGACATCAGACTTTGGCTCAAGTCATGATCTCACAGTTCCTGACTTCGAGTCCTGCATTGGGCTCTGTGCTGACAGCTCAGAGCCTGGAGCCTGCTTCAGAGTCTGTGTCTCCCTCTCTCTCTGCCCTTCCCCGCTCACACTCTGTCTCGTTCTCTCTCAAAAATAAACATTAAAAAAATTTAAAAAGCTATATGTATTTTTTCCAATGAATACATTTGGATTTTTGATAGTCACCTTAGAAAAATAGCTGACAGTTTATTGCTGAATAGGAACACAGAGCTATTTCTATGTGAAGTAAAATGAAGCACAGAGAGGAGTGTCCCCAGTATCTAATATAGACAATCTAGAGTCTTCTCATTTTCACTTGAATGTTTTCCTATCCTATGACCCTTCCACCCTGGAGGTTGATTTTAAAAAAGTTAAGAAATTGGATGACAGCAGAGCTAATTATCTTAGAAACTATTATTTATATTTATTTAAAATTTAAATAAGAGTTGACACAGCAGGATAAGGGATCATTTATTTCTAACATTTAGAAATCAAGCCATAATTTATAAATGCAGAAATTACTTTTTTTAAAACTAGGATAAAAATTTATCTGATGTTTAAATATCCACTGTAAATTTGCAGAAGAGCATGTCAATTGCAAGAACACATTTTTGATCATCTATCCTGTTCAGTGGCAGTTTTGACCAAGAAAACATGGTTTATTTGGATTTTTAAAAGGCATGTTTCTCTGTCTCCCAGAAATGTTTTGTAACTAGTTATCATATGTTTGCACTCATAGGTCTAACAGGAGAAACTTAATGGAGGACCATGGGGAGGGGAAGGGGGAGAGTTGGGGGGAGAGAGGGATGCAAAACCTGAGAGTCTATTGAATACTGAAAATGAACCTAGGGTTGAAGGGGGAGGAGGAGGGGGAAAAGAGGTGGTGGTGATGGAGGAGGGCACTTGTGGGGGAGAGCACTGGGTGTTATATGGAAACCAATTTGACAAACTATTAATAAAAAAAGAAACTAGTTAGCATTAATCTCTTACAGAAGCAGAATTGGGTTAGGGTTATTCTTAATATGTTATTTAACTCATTAAGTCACAATTTGAATTTTTTCAAAGGCTTGTAGTACTTACACATCAAAGTAGACAGAATCCTTTATGTTTCATAAATTACCTATGGAAACATGTGTTCTTGAGACTGCCTTTTTTTTTTTTTTCTATACCAACCGTAATTGCCTATTAGCTGGGACATTTTCAGCTCTGTGTCACTGCATTTCTTTTGCATTGGAAACATTTAATCTATACCTGAGCTTCCCTATGTCATGCCGCCCAGCTCATTAGTTTCAACACTGTCCTTAAGAAATATCATCTTTTTAGGTTAACCAGACCTTCCAAAGATTTGCTGTCCCTCGTCCTATGTTTTTTTTTTCTCCTTTGATGGGAAGGAAGAGAAGATAAAGGCAAGGGGGGGGGAAGTAAGATCCCTATACCAAACACCTTAGCATTTTTTTTCTCATTTCCATTTTTCTCAGAGATGTATTTACAGTTTGTATTTCTGGAAAGAATTTTTCATTACGTGATGCATAAACATGAAGAATGTGTAGTGATATACATGCTGTGTGTGGTTGGTTTGCTCTTTATGTTGCTACTTCCTTGCCCTTGGCAAGAAATAAAAAGTGCTTTTGCAGTTTTCTTCACTCTTTTTATGAGTATAAAAAAGTACTTGCTCTTAATATTTTTCATAGATCTTCTGGTAAGGCAGTTGTCAAATAAAACCTTTCCTCTCTGGGTTGTTGATTTTTATAGTCACAACCAGAAGGTACGTAATTTCAGTCATTTGACAGCATATTAGGATTAAAGCAGAAAGGATCTTTTGCATGTTTTCCAATATGCATTGTACACCAAATAAAGCAGAATGCACGCAAGCCTTGATTAATTCCTGGTGTTTCGTCTCACACCAAAGCTTCTCTTGGAGCTGCTTAAGGAGTTAAGAAAAATGTCAACACAGAGGCTGTCATCTGCTATTGCCCACAGTACAGGCATCCCAAAGCAAATGCCAAGAGTTTCACTGGGTTCTTTTTCTCGATTTGCTATTGCATCTGGTCTCCTTCTTGGGCTAGATGTCAGTTGATGCAGACAGAGGGAGGTGATCGAAACATAAATCCAAATGGCAAAGTGGGAGGCTATCAGAAAGTATTTTATGTGTTTGTATTTGTTTTTTGAAGTTTAATGAACACAAAAGGCAGCAGGATTGACATAAAGCATGCTCCAATGTGGGCTGCCAGGGAGTGCTTACTGCTGTTGTGTTAGTACCAAGTAGCAGGAATGCCCAAGTAACAATACTCATCTTTCCAAAAAGTTGAATATAATTATCAGAATATCTTCCAATGCTATATATTTCCTTTGCACTATATGGAATTCTGTTTGGGTCCTCATCTTTGTTTATGTGATAAGAATTCACCGTCACTCACTGTTCTTCAAATTGTGCAACTTAGTGGTTACCACCCACCCCACACAAGGGGCTGTCCAATAGACAAGGATGATGAGTAGTTTCTAGAAGTATAAAGAGCCAAGAATATGTCAGAGTCATGTTCTAGATGATATAATTGTCCAGATATACTGGGGGAATTAGAAGTGGTTAGAAAAACTGAAGCCGCAGGGCATGGGTGAGATGGACGTCAGTGGTTACATTGTTGGTGATTCAAAGTGTTGTGTTATGGATTCCATGTGAAAATTGTCCAGGGATATTGGCATATTTCCTATAATCCTGGAAAACTTGGACTAAAGTATAGGCTAACTACAATCCTATCCTTTTATTTATTAATTTTGAGAAAGAGTGAGAGTGGGAGGAAGGACAGAGAGAGAGGGAGGGAGGGAGGGAGGGAGGGAGGGAGGGAGGGAGGATCTCAATCAGGATTCTTTGCTGACAGTATGGAGCCCAACATGGGCCTTGATCCCACAAACCACAATCATGACCTGAGCTGAAACCATTTTGAGTACTCAATCAACTGAGCTACCCAGGTGTCCCACCACAATCCTATTCTTCAGGTTTATCATTAAAATGCATTGAATGACCCAAACAAACCCATAGTATAAACAGCAATGGCAGGAAAATAGCCATCATATTTTCTTAGCACAACAGGAGAAAGATTCAAATCTTTATTATGTTGTGTATTAATATTAAGCCATAAGACTATGGGCTTAACTCCCACATTTTATCAACTACTTAGATTCACACAAAGTAAGAAAGATCTGCCTTTATTGACGATTAAATCTGATTTATCTCAGAAAGCTGTTATAGAAGGATAGATGATATATAGGATGGCCTAGTGAAAAATCTATTTCCATCTTTGAAAACTACTTATCAAATTTGTTCTCAGATTAGTTATAAGTAAATGAAAGCTTTAACCATTTATATCATCAATATCCTAGGAATTATCACAGGGATATGGTGGCAAGTGGTCGGAAAGTATAAAACTCCTAGGGGAGCTGTTCCCCTTTCTCCTCCCAAAATGGTGGTGAATGTATTAACTGTGGTAATCATTTTACAATGTAGAGGTATATCTAATCACCATGTATACCTTAAAACATATTTTTACTGATTATACCTCAATAAAGGTAGAAAATCATTTTCAGCTCATATTTATTTTAACCTTATAGCAAAAAATGATTATGTATGGAGATGTTAACTGTTAACTGTATTACATATATAATTTAATGATAAAGTTCACAAAATTTTTGTTTTTATTTCCCCCATAAAACTAAGCATCTCTTTGCTTCAATATAAACCCTACTTTGTTTAATCCTAGAAGGCAGTCTCTCTTACTTTAGAGATTCAGCGAGGTCAAATATTTTCGCTTTTATATTTCCTATTTATTTCTACATGAGCATATGAGTGCCTTGTGCTGTGTTAAGCTTTTTTCGTTTTATAATGTATTATGTTTATTGGCATTTCAGAAAAGGATGTTTCCTAATATAAGAAATTCATTTACATTCTAAAATATGCAAAGGCAAGTGAAACGGCATTGAGTTTTTAATTTCTAAATATTCAAAAAAAATTTGGAGGCATATTTGGTACAGTTTCAGGTGTGTAACAGTGACTCGACTTCTCCATACATTATGCTGTGCTCACCACAAGTGTAGCTACCATCTGTCAGCCCACAATGCTAGTTAGTACAATATCATTGACTGTATTCCTTATTTTGTACCTTACATGCCTATGACTTATTCATTCCACACCTGGAAGCCTGTATCTCTCCCTCCCCTCGCCCACTTTACCTATTCGCTTACCCGCTCCCTTCTAGCAACCACCAGTCTGTTCTCTGTATTTATAGGTCTGATTCTGCTTTTTGCTTATTCATTTTTTATATTCTACATATGAGTGAAATTACATGCTATTTTTCTTTTCTAGTCTAACTTCACTTAGCTTAATACCCTCTAGGTTCATCCAGGTTGTTTCAAGTGGTACGATCTCATCATTTTTTTTGCTGTGTAATATTTGGTGTGTATATGTATATGTATATATATATTCGATATATATATATAGGTAGACACACACATACAGACACACACACACACACACACACACACACACATGAACACATACACCACATCTTCCTTTTCCATTCATCTATCAATGAGCATTCAGGTTGCTTCCATATCTTGGTATTGTAAATAATGCAATAAACATAGGTATCAGTCTTTCTTTGTATTTTTAGATGTTTTGTTTATTTTTGAAAGAGCATGAGTGGGGAAGGGGCAGACAGAGAGGGGGACAGAGGATCCAAAGCGGGCTCTGCACTGACAGCAGTGAGGCCAATGTGGGGCTTGAACTCAAAAACCATGAAATCAAGACCTTAGCCGAAGTCAGATGCTTACCAGACTGTGCCAACCAGGCACCCTGGGAACAGTCTCTTTAATAAATGGTGCTACAAAAACTAGACAACTACATGCAATAGAATGAAACTGGACCTCTTTCTAACACTATATACAAAGGTAAACTCAAAATGGATTAAAGACCTAAATATAAAACCTGAGACCATAAAAAAAAATTTCTAGAAGACAACATAGGCAGTAATTTCTCTGATATTGGCCATAGCAATATTTTTCTCCTAAGGCCAGGGAAACAAAAGCAAAAATAAACTATTATGACTACATCAAAATAAAAGGCTTTTACACAGCAAAGGAAATGATCAACAAAACAAAATGGCAACCTACTGAATGGTAAAAGATATTTGCAAATGATATATATGTGATCAAAGATTAATATCAAAAGTATATAAAGAATTTCTAGACCTCAATGTCCCCCCAAAAAACAATTTAAAAAATGGGCAGAGGCCTCAAATAGACATTTTCCCAAAGAAGACATCCAGATGGCCAACAGACACATGAAAAGATGCTCAACATTGCTCATCATCAGGGAAATATAAATCAAATACACCTGTCAGAATGGCTAAAATAAAAAAGACAAATAAGTGTTGGCAAGGATGTGGAGAAAAAGGGACCTTTGTGTGGTGTTGGTAGGAATGTAAATAGGTACAGCCACTGTGAAGAGCAGTATGGAGATTCCTCAAGAAATTAAAAATGGAACTATTGGACCATATAGTTCTATTACTGGACATTTACTGAAATAAAATGAGAACACTAACTTGAAAACCATGCACTTGTGTATTTATTGCAGCATTATTTACATTAACCGAGATATGGGTTAAGTTATTATCTTTTTCCTCAGAAGTACCAAATGCACCAAGAACAGTGAGCCATCAAATAGTGATGGCCAAAGGAACCTGTAAGAGTCGGGCCTCAGGGTCTCATCTCTATACTTCAACTTGGGCAGTTTTGCTTTTACCTGTTTTAAACATTGGGGCTCTATGTATTATGTTTTGAAAAACAAAATTGAGCTATTAGTAATAGGTATTATGAATTGTAACCAATCATCTCCAGAGACCTAGCAAGGAGGGCTGGAGGCTGAGCTTAGTAGCATTTGCATTCATTCCTCACTAGAGTTTGAGGGTATGGGTTTAGGCAAGGCCTTATCAATGGGCAGGCTAGATCATTTCAGGTGTGAAGAAGAAAGGCTCAAAGGAACAAAGACCTAGGCAGTCAGTCACTGCAGGTTCATTTAAAATAAATTGCTCTATCTATCATTTTATTTTCACCATTTTGTTTCTCATATTGACATCGTATAGAGCTAAGTTAGCCATAGTATTATAAAACTCAGTATTTAAGAATGAGCTAACACGTATATGTGTTTTGCATGCAGAGATTTATAAAGTGCTTAGTACTTTTTACCACTCACTTCTTTGTGGTAATAAATATCAGTTTAAACTATGAAGTAAACCGGGTCTGTCACTCATGACTTGGTAGATTTGGTGAGTGGTTGGGCATACTGGCCTGAGGGCCCAGTATAGTGATGACTCCTCTTCCAGATGATAATTTGAGATTTAAATTACTTACAAATTACATAGTGCCTAATTCTAAAAGGATTTAAGATAAGACACAATATGAAAATAATTTAAATGCTATTGAAATGCAAAAAAATAAGCACACATACAAATACATATACATAGGAGAACCTAATTAAAAAGAAGGGAGAAAGAATTAAGTTAGAGCCTGGAATGAATGAAGTATGGAAACTGAACAATGAGTTTTTGCAGGCTAAACTATAAGCAGGATCCACTGGATAATATTGGATCATTTTCTGATGAAAGTTAAGAATTTGAGCTTCCAAAACTGTTTCATTGACATAAATTCTAAGAACATATAGGGGAATCCTTATCCTCAACTTTAAGGGTTTTTTTAGTAACAATTTTTTAATGTTTATTTTTGAGAGGGAGGGTGTGGGAGAAGGGCAGAGAGTGAGCCAGAGAGAGGATCTGAACCATGCTCCCTGCTGAGAGCAGAGTATGATGTGGGGCTTGAACTCATGAACCTACCAGATCATGACTTGAGCCGAAGTCTGATGCTCAACTGACTGAACCACTCAGGCACCCCTTAAATAAGAGTTTTCAAATGGATGCTTCTTAAATAGATGCACTAGAAATGCAGAGTATCATATCACATCAGATTTCAGTGGAGGCATAACTGTGGGAAACAAGGCAAACTAGTTCAAGTTCAAATACTGTAATGACAGAAAAACATGGGGCCATTGCCCAGAATATCTGTAGGAGGAAGTCCAAGAGATCCTCTGTACTTCTCTCAAATTTGAGATCTTGGCTCATAGTGCAGGTTTATTGTGATTAATAGGAAATAAAGGATTGGAGAGGGAACAAAAATCCATATCAGATTAAGAGCAATGGAAACTTACATTTTTGTCTTGTGTCAATATTATCTCTAAAGTTACAGGCCCTGTATACCTTGAAGGGTACTAGAGATTGGTTTAAGTGTAGTTTGGAGACAGGACAGTCTATCCTGCAGAGACTAGAGATAAGGGAGATTTGAAAAGTGACATTTAGGACTGAAGCTGAGATTAACAACTAAACAGTTACCCAGAAGCATTAATCCAAAAGAACTTTGGAAAGGGTCATTAGAAGGATAAGGTAACTCCATAAAGACAGAGCAGGTGAGATGGGAGCTAGCAATTGGAGAACAGTGTTAGGCATTTTCTGCAGATACTGGTAGGGAGGCTTGCAAAGTTTATATGAAGCTCACTGGTATTCAAGTTGGTTCATATACCAGGCAATAAAGTAACTCATACCAACTTAATAGTTGGAATGTTCATATCCCCTTCTAGACTTTCATCTCCATTAGAAACAAACTATTTGTAGGGTTCACCATTAAATATCCATAAAAGGCACATGGCTTGACAATTAGGAGATACTAAAAAATTCTTTGTTGCAGGACAGAATTACAATGCCTATGTTTTTTCATTTAGTAATGGCTACTTATTGAAAGATGGCATTGTCCCTGTGTTCTGGTGAAGGATGTAAGCCTGAAACTTTTAAATAACTTATTAAGCAGGTGAATAAGCTGTAGAATGTATAAGTGGCAGTGCTGTCATTTGAACACAGCTCTGCTTTATGTCAAAGCCCATTGGGCAGCACTGTCTCCTTATCAAGCAAACATTTAAAGAATATACACAGGGCACCAATTACAGCGATAGGTACTAGAGATGCTAAAGATCCAATGCATCATTTTATCATTTAAAAATGATAAAAGATGACAGCACAAATACATAACCCTCATGAAAGAGGATCAGAAGTTTTTTGTGAGAGCTAGCAAGGGTAACAATAGAAGAATCTGAAGAGTTCAATAGCCCATATGGATATGGGATGTGTGGTATGCAAAATTCTTTCCCCCATGACCTTCTCCCTCTCTTTACTCTCCCATGTATATATATTATGTTACACACCCAAATGGAGTTTATATATAATTAAGGTTCCTACAAGTGACTCTGAAACAGGGGATTAGCCTGCATCATCTGGCTAGGTCCAATATAAGTATGAGCCTGATTTTAGATCTCCATTTTGTTTATTTTATCCTTTTTTTTTCATTAGCTATATAATCATCTTTTGCTAACTCTCTATTTTCTATCACATTTGCCCTTAATTGTATTTTATTGCTACTTTTTCTTTTCAGATTTACCAATTTTTTTCAAGCTTAATTACTTAAACAATTTATGTTTCCACATAGTCTTTACTTTTGAGAGAATGTGTGAAAGCACAAGTTGGGGAGGGGCAGATGGAGAGGAAAGAGAATCTTAAGCAGGCTTCATGCCCAGTGTGGAGCCCAATCTCACAGACCCATGAGATCAGGACCTGAGCTGAAATCAAGAGTCAGATTCTTAACCAACTGAGCCACCCAGGCACCCCTATTTTTCCCCATGTTCTAATAAGTATATTCAAATTTATAAGCTTCTCGGTAAGTTGTGCTTTAGATGTATTCCACAATTTTAACAGATACTGCTTCCATTGTTTCCAGTATAATTTAATGTTTGGCTTAGTGTTTTTCTCCTCAAGACATATACAGATTTTTATCATTCCTTTATTCTAAAATTTTTGTTTTAGTTAGGTATTTCCATATAAAAATACACACAGTAGGAATGGCTCATCTCTGCTCCACATCTGGGGCCTTTTGGAAGAGTTTTAATGACTGGGACTGCAATCAGCTGAAGGCATATTTACCCGTATGTCTGGCACCCAGGCTGCAATGTACTGAACGCTGGGCTTCTCTGGGACAGACTATAGTAACTACACGTGGACTTTCTTTTTGGCTTACGTTTTTCCCAGTATGACATCTGGGTTCCAAGAGGGAGCATCCATGCAGCAAGTATTCTAAGAGACCCAGCTGGAATCTACTTGATTTTTTTATGCCTTCTAGTATGAGAAGGCACATAGGAGGGACATCCTAATGGTACCTTAATGGTTTAAGCCATTCCAAGCTATTCTGGATGCATGAGGATAGCAAATGGATTTCAGCTCTTGAAATGAAATCTAATCGGTGGCTATATTTAAAAACTCCATCAATAGCACCACGTGCAAAGAATATGTTTCTTTGTAAAGCTAAATCTTGTAATTTTTATTTGCAATTTGTTTTATGAATATCTTTGGTCCTGCACCCTTCCAACACTACCCAGGCACACACTCCTGTCCATTGGAGGTTTAAATATATCTTTTAAAAGCAGGGTATTGTTGAAATTGTTTATTTAATATCAGATACTCTATCTTTTGATGGCCTCTCATTATTACAGCACATACAGATCCATGTGTCCAGGCCTGAACACTTTTGTGCTGTTATTTACTTCATTGCTTTTCCCACATGTATTCTAGTTTTCTTTTTGTGTGTGGATTCTGTCTTCTAAAAGTCCTGAGTGCTGAGACTCATGCAGGGACAGTGCATAGAAATCTAGGTTTGTAAGTGTGATTGGGAGGTAGGTACTTTCCATTTCCATGATTGACTTAGCCCATCTTGATCACGTTTCTGCCTGGGGGCTTTCCAGCACAAGGTACAAGAAATTAATGGGACCCCTGGCTTGGGTCCTTCACCTGCTCCAGTTTCAATTAGTCATCCTCCTACCCACCACCCCCCTCCCCCTGCTGGGTCCCAAACACATTTTATGTCTCTGGAAGGATTTCTCACACATTTATTTCAGATACGGAATATAGGAATGCATTCTGTCAATATCTTGACTTTTCCTTTGGTTCTTCTTTGGTTAGGTTTGGAGAAGGAGCCCAGGCTATTCTGACATCTTGTATTAAAATCCTGTTTCATAACAGTAAGCCCATCTGGTCTTTTGAAAGCATTTCAAAATGCAATGACATATTTTGCATTTGCAATTTATCTTAGAAAATCTAGTCACTATAGATGACGGCAAATCGCTCTTATGCATAGCACTTTATGGATTTTATAGCCTCCTGTTCATTATCTTAGTGCTCAGACCACTATGACATAGTTATAAATGAGTAAACTGAGGAGCTAAGTGACTTATCTATAAATGCAGCTAATAAGAAACATAGTTGGAGCTCAAATTCAGATCCTCTGATTCCTCAAATTTCATTCTATTTCATCTGAATGCTATGTTTCAGAACATTTCTCAAAGTCAAAAACAAAGAGCTAAAGATAGAGTGCTTGTTGAGTGAAGACATTTTAAAAATGAGTTTTAAAATATTTAAGTATAGCTGTTGTGAAAGAGAAGAGCAGCTTAAAATGAGGCATTGACTGTGTAGGTTTAGAAAAACAGTGACAAAATAAACATCTATTTGGTGTACATGTTTATTTTTTAAATTTACATCTTTTTATTTTTTGGATACAATTTCAAATTTCTGCAAAATTACAAGTATAGTCCTAGGAATTTCTTTTATTTACCAGATTCATCAATATTTTATTAAATTTTCTCCATCTCTATTTTCTCTATATAATCTATATATGTATAGATGTATATACATATGTATGTGTGTATATACATGTGTATATATATGTATATATATAATATACTTCCCCTACTCCCCTGCCCATTTAAGAGTTAAGTCACACATACTATGAGTCTTTACCCTAAATACCTTAGAAGGTATATCCTAGAACAATAAACCACAGCAAAATTACCCAAACCAGGAGATTTAATGCTTATATGATACTAGTCTCTAATTTAGGGATCTGAAAACTATAGCCCTCAGGTCAAATGTGGACCATTGCTGCTTGTTGTTGTGAATAATGTTTTACTAGAACACAACTATGTTTTGTCTGATTTTGAGCTATGACCAACCAGCTGAGTAGCTGCAGTAGAGACCGACCATATGACCCACAAGTCTAAAAATATGTACTATGTGATCCTTTACAAAAACAAGTTTACTGAAGTGCCTAGGTGGCTCAGTAGATTAGATATCTGGCTTCAGCTCAAGTCATGATTTTGGAGTTTGGGAGTTTGAGCCCCAGGTCAGGTTCTGTGCTGTCAGCTTGGAGCCTGGAGCCCACTTCAGATTCTGTGTGTGTGTTTGTGTCTCTCTCTGCCCCTTACCTGCTCATTCTCTGTCTCTGTCTTTCTCTGTCTGTCTGTCTGTCTCTCTCTCTCTCTCTCAAAAACAAACATTTAAAGAAAAATTTTAAAGTTTACTCATCATTCATTTCAATGTATAAGTTCAAATTTGACCATGTTTGAATAGGAACCTTCATAATTACACTTCCTCAGTCAGAATTCACCTGAGATAACTAATTTCTTTAGTTGTCATGTGTCTGTAATCTCCTTTGATCTGCAACACTTCTCCATACATTCTTTGTATTTAATGACATTGAAAATTTTGAAGAGTTAAATGCCACTTATCTTACAGGATGTCTCTTTTTTAAATTGTATATCATTTTGTTTATTTGTATATTTATTTAAATTCAAGTTAGTTAACACATAGTGTATCTTGGCTTCAGGAGTAGAACCCAGTGATTTATCTCTTACATATGACACCCCATGTTCATAGGATGTCTCTTGATATGGGTTGATCTGTATTTCCTTACAATAGATTCAAGTTAAATTTATTTTTTTGTAGAAATAACACCAAAATGATGTAGTGTTCTTCTGAGTGTATCTTTTTAGTAGATGCATGATGTCTGTTTCTCCCTCTGTTGGTGATACTCATTGTAATCACTTAGTTAAGTTGGTGTTTGCTATGTTCTTCCAATGTGAAGTTATTATTTTGCTTTTGATTTCAACATATAATTTGGTGGTCAATATGTAAGACTATAAAAATACCCTGTTATAAATAAATTATTTTTATAATGGTTAAAAAATCATGCTTTTTCTAAAGTATTGTATGCATATTTTACTATCTTGGTAGGATGTTGAAGGCTTGGCCTATGTGCACAAAATACAGAAGAATTTTTTAAGGGCAGCACTCAGTAGAAGCCAGGATTCATACAGAATGCTGAGTCTTATCTTCAGTGCCTTTTTGAGTGTGAATAATGGATGTTGTATTAAAAATAGGGAACCTTGTTTGGCTGACAGAATATTTATAGAGTAAAGTACTACAGAAGTGCTCAGAATGAGTTCTGAATAATATTCCCTCGGAAAAGGCAGCATAAAAATTCAAATGCAATACTATAAGATGAATAGGAGACTTCTGTCAGTCCAAAATGTTTCAATACGAGGCATGCCTGTCTACATGCCAGAAAGAATCAGACCACACATACAGGTTTGGATAACAGTGATATGTAGCAGCTGTCTCTGGCCCAATACATAATTTACCATGTGGAGCTGTGAGAGGCAAGTCCATTGGGCTGAGTTGAGACAGTCTCCATGCCCTTGGTCGGGGATAATCACTTAGACTGCCACTTTTCAAAACTAATTTTTTGAAGTAGGAGGAGCTGACATACTAAATTATTTGACCCAAGATAAAGTGTAAACGAAGGTCACATCATGGTCTTCAAAGTCAGTTTTGTTCAGGAAGTAATTGGAAGAAGGATGATTAGGAAAACAAGAACCAGAACATTTTCTTCCAAGTGTTATTGACTTAGCATTGATTGATGTTTTAGCTCTGTCCACTCTCTGATATTAAAAAAAGAAGATGAGCTGAAAGACTAATTTTGAGTACACTCACTTTCAATTTCTGTTCAATATTGGCTTAGAATAAAACAAATAGTGAAATTATAACAGTAAAGACAAGGGTGGCAGGTATTTTTCTAGATGATACCAGAGGGATTTTCTGATACAGAACAAAGGAAGTAGTAGAAAAGAAATTTCAAAAATACTTTAGTGGTTGGAGGGTTAATCTCCAGTTTTCCCCATTCAGATAATTAGATTAAACATCACAACTAGTAAATACTGTTTTTTTTAATTTTAATTTATTTTTAAAATTTACATCCAAGTTAGCATATATTGTAAATATTGGTTTTTAGGCAATATCACATGTAGTTTTAAGATCATTTATTTTTATAACATGTGCACAAGGTAGAATTTTTGGATAAAATCATGGTAGAGCAAGTTGGTCTCAGCTGTACTATCCTTAAAAAGTGCTGAGTAGTCACATTCTCTGTGTGGTGTACAAATACAAGCCCCCTAAGAGACTTAAGGATTGAGTGAAAAGAAAGGATTATACCAGTGTTGAACCCCCCATATCTTGGCATGCACAAGTAAAGATAAGTGTTAATGTTTGCTGAGTTATGAGTATTTAACTGAATTGCATGTGAACTGATTACAAATTCGTGTATTCCACTGTAGATGCTTTTCCACTTGCAGAAGAAAAATGTTTTAGATGCCATTGGTCACAAATATCTTCATTTGGCTTCTTTAGAAAGTGGCTAAATTTTGAAAGGTATAGTACCTATGTAAATCTGGATCATGAGCTTCCTCATTATCCAAGATGGAGATTTGATAGGAAGTTAATTTCAAAAAGTGAAATGTCCAAATTATTTTAAGATTGAAAATATTTTACCACTTCTAATCATTGACACATTGCTTTTGAAAATTCAGTGATATATTCACTTAAAATATTTAGGAGAGCCTATAGAACAGAAATTTTTCTAGAAGCTGGGTAAAGCCACCTAAAGACAAAAGTGTATGTATTAGGGGTATTCAGGAAAGGTTTCAGGGTTTATAGTATGAAATGAGAAGTGAAGAGAAATGAAAGTTGTTTTTAAAGTAGTTTAACACCTCACTATTTTATAGTCAATTTAAGATTTCCACAAAACAATTACTTATGATCACACTTTAAAAGAAAGTCTTTTAGTTTCCAAATAACCAATATTGATAGCTTGAGACTCAAGGGTATTTGGATATTATTTATCTTGATTGGTACCAGAATGACATAATTAGGTATCAAGTCCCAGTCAGAATTTTCCATGTGACAGAGACAAACACAGGAAATGCTATAGAATATCTTAAAAATTATGATGGCTTGAGGAAAGAATCTGTAGACAGATTGTCTGAATTCTAATCCTAAAACTGCTGTCTTCTTGTGTAGTTATAGGTAAATGGGAGAAAATATAATACCTCTGCAAAGTATCCTACTCAATAAGGTTTTGGGAGGATTAGACAAGTGTATGTAAAATATTTGTAAAAATGTCACATAGTAAGTGCTTAATAAATACTGGTAATATTATTAAATGCAGACACACTGTGCATATGAGAAAATCCATAGTCCATAAGACATTTCATCACTAAATAAGAATGAATGAAAATGAATGAACTGAAGTTGTGATTCAAAAAGTTAAAAATACAAACAAAAGGAACCATGAGAAATGGGTTATTAAACTTAGCAATATGAATTATTGCATTGAAAAATGGAGATTAAAATTCAAACACTGGCACATCAAAAATAATAAAAATAGACAACTTGGTAAAATATATGAATCAGTGAAAACACAAGATATACTGTTGGAAATTTGAAAGCAAATGACAAAAATTCACCATTATTAAAAATAATTTTATCAATCAAGTCTTGTCATTTGCCTCTGGAAAAGGTAGGTTCTTCATCTGGAGACTAAAACCAAGTCATGTTGAAATATGAAGAAATTCCTTGTATTTCTCTGAGGGAATGACCATGTGATCAGCTGGCTGATGCTCTGGGAATGGTGAGTAAGATGGCAGATAGATGAGAAAATAGGTAGCAAAGGGCAGGTGCTGGGAAGTTGTTGCTCTTCTTAGGAACGTGACCTCATTTGGAATAGAAACTTGGACTTGGCAAGCTTAGCAAGTTTTTGCTTTCTCACTTATTTTTATGTACTTCCTCTGTGTCCTTCCTTAATTCTGAATAAATATTACTTTTCAAAATGTCAGCCTGTCTCGGCTAAATTAAGAGAACCAAAGGAATAGGCTTTGGACAGAGGCATAGAGGGGCAATATCACACTTCTGAAACTGGGAGGATAGTTTTTTTTTAAATAAGATTTTATTTTTAAGTAATCTCTACACCCTGCCTGAGTCTCAAACCCACAACCCCATGGACAAGACTCACACACTTCACTGACTAAGCCATCCAGACACCCCTAGAAATGATGGCAGTTTTAAAGTTTTAAAGAATTCTAAGGGTTTTGGTGGAATCCAAAGGGTTGTGAAGGATTCTGTTTTTAAACAATTATTTGGCAGTCATTTTTGTTGTTTCCAACACCCAGAAGAGTGCTTGCCACAAGGTAAGTGCTTAGTACATGTTTACTGAATTATTGAAGCCATTTTTATACCGGCAGACTAGGTGATTCTTCCATCTTAGCCTGTTAATGGTTCTGCAGTGGAGACAACCTTATGGCAGAAATGGGAAAAAGATGTTTCCATGTTTCTGTTGCTTTTTAGCAAGATTGCCCTACTCAGTCCATTAAATATGCCTGCTCTCAGCATGTACTGGTCTTCTGTCTTTGGTGATATTTTCCAGGAACACCTGTGTGAACAGAATCATAAGTAATTGCATAGAACTTTGTTTACCACATATATTCTGTCAGAGAAGGCTCTGGATGTAGCAACTAGTGAACAGCATCATCCTCCTGGCATGTTCCAGGCAGCAATAGTTATAGCCCTAATAGCTGGGTTACTAGTGCATCCACCACTATTCAAAGCAGCAATTTCAAGCCACATATGACATATAATGACTTTGCAGGGTGTATTGATAATTCCATTGATACCACACAATTATATGTGCATTTAGGCCTATAATCTTGCCTACTCCCAGGATTACTAGGCATTATTTGCTGCCAAAAATTAAAATGCATAATAGCAGGTGATACAAACATGTATCTATCTCTCGGAGATGAAGTGGAATCTCCTACAGAAGATACGTAACAAGATAGTCTACCTATCATGGGGAATATGGCTAGAATCACTGAAGAATGTGCCCCTGAAGAACAACCTCATGGGGCCTACCTAAGACTGAGATTGGATTAGAATTGAGAACCCTCTCGCCCTACTGCTAACTTATCAATGAATAACAAGCAACAGCATTCACAACTGGAAAAATCATGGAAAGACAGACTCTCTATATGGAGCAGATATACAGGGACAATGAAAAGCTGAGAACAGAGCATAATCATTAAGTAAAACTCTTCAACCCCAAGTGCTCAATCTTAGTACTGCATAATGTGGAGAAAAACCATTGAGCACTGTTGGTGGAAATGTAACTTGATACAGCCACTGTGGGAAGCATTGTGGAGGCTCCCCCCCCCAAATTAAAAATAGAACTACCATGTGATCTAGCAGTTCCACATCTGGGTATTTAGCAAAATAAAAACACTAATTTTAAAAGATATAAGCACCCCTATGCCCATTGCAACTTTATTTACTATACCAAAGATATGGAAGCAACCCAAGTGTCTGTTGATAGATGAATGGATGAAAAAGGTGTGGGATATGTACACAACAGAATATTACTCAGGCATAAAAAAGGAGATCCTTCCATTTGCAACAACATAAATGGATCCAGAGGGTATAATGCTAAATGAAATAAATGAGTCAGGAAAATACAAATGCCATATTATTTCACTCATGACAAGTTTAGAAAACAAAACAAAAAAGGATTCTTAACCATAGAGAACACACTGGTGGTTGCCAGAGGGGGGGAATGGGTAAAATAGATGAAGGGAATGAAGATGAAGGCCCTGAATAATGTATAGAATTGTTGAATCACTATACTGTACACCTGAGACTAATAGAACACTGTATGTTAACTATACTGGAATTAAAACTTTTAAAAATTAAAAATAGAATTTCTGTATGATACAGCAATTCTTTTAGATAAATACACAAAAGAATTATAAATAGTGTTGAAGGCATATTTGTATACCCATGTTTATAGCAGCATTATTCACAATAGGCAAATTGTGGGAGTAACACACGGACATATGGTACATGATAAACTGTGGTACATACATGCAATGGATGTCATTCAGCCTTTAAAATAGTAGGAAATTGACACATTCTATAGCATTGTAAACCTTGAGGGCATTATGCTAAGTGAAATAAGGCAGTCAGGAAAAGACAAATAGTGTATGACTCCATTTATACGATGTACCTATGTTAAACTCCTAGAGACAGAAAGGTGAATGGTATTTGTCAGGCACTGTGGGAGGGGTGTTGAGGAGTTACTGTTCAATGGGTATAGAGTTTCAGTTTTGCAACACGGAAAGTTTTGAGATTGCTTACAAAAGTGTGCTTAATATTACTGAAATGTGCACTTAAAATGGTTAAGATGGCAAATTTCATGGCAGGTGTATTTTACCACAAAAATAAAAAGCAAGAATGACTATATTAATATCAGATAGAGTAGACATCAGGGCAAAGAAAATTATGAAAGGCAAAGTAGGACATTACATGATTATAAAATTATTGATCCATTACAAAGATATATCTTCTCTGACTGGATATCAACCAACAACAGAGCTTCCAAATACACAAAGCAAAAACTGAGTTGAAAGGAGACATAGACCAAGCCACCATTACCATTGGACTTCTCATGCCCAACACTCAGCATCTGATAGAACTACCGGACAAAGTAAGAATAGAATGACAAAACAAACAATGACCAACAGGATCTTATTTGTGTAAATCTAGGACATTCCACTCAACAATAGTATAGTACACACTTGTTTCATGTCCCTACAGAACATATACCAAGTAGACTATGTGCTGGGCCATAAAACAAACCTCAACAAATTGAAAAGATATCCTACAGAATGTGTTCTCTTTGCATAGTGGAATCAAACTAGAAATCTGTAAATCTGGGGATGCCCGAGTGGCTCAGTTGGTTAAGCATCCAACTTTGGCTCAGGTTATGATCTCACTGGTTATGGGTTCAAGTCCCACATCTAGCTCTCTGCTGGAGCCTGCTTCACATTCTGGGTCTCCCCCCCCCTCCCTCCCTCCCTCCCTCCCTCCTTCCTTCTCTCTCTCTCTCTCTCTCTCTCCCTCCCTCCCTCCTCCCTCTCCCTCCCTCCCTCCCTCCCTCCTCCCTCTCCCTCCCTCCCTTCCTCCCAGTCATGCATGTGCTCTTGCATTCTCTATCTCTCAAAAATAAAATAAAAAAAATCAGAAATCTGTAAACTTGAAAGAACAGGAAGATTTCTAAACAAATTGAAATTAAACAGCACACTTCTAAATAATCCATGGGTCAAAGAAGACTTAAAAGAAATTTTTAAAAAATGAACCAAATGAAAGTGAAAACAAGACAAATCAAAACCTATGGAATGTAGCTACAGTAGCACTGAGAGAGGAATTTTTTTTAATTTTTTATGATTAATTTTTTATTAATAGTTAATTGTCAAGTTGGTTTCCATATAACATCCAGTGCTCTTCCCCACAAGTGCCCTCTCCATGACCATCACCCCCTTCTCCTTCCCCCTCCCTCTTCAGCCTTCTGTTTGTCCTCAGCATTCAAAGGTCTCTTATGATTTGCCTCCCTCCTTCTCCCCAACTCTTTCCCTCCCCCACTTTCCCCTTCCCATGGTCTCATGTTAGGTTTCTCCTGCTAGACCTATGAGTGAAAACATATGGTATCTTTCCTTCTCTGCCTGACTTATTTCGCTTAGCATGACTCCATCCAGGTCCATCCATTTTGTTACAAATGGCCAGTTTTCATTCTTTCTCAATGACATGCAGCACTCCATTGTGTATACAAACCACAACTACTTGATCCATTCATCAGCTGATGGACATTTAGGCTATTTCCATGATTTGTTGAAAGTGCCTCTATGAACATTGGAGTACATATGTCCTTATGCATCAGCACTTCTGTATCGCTTGGGTAGATCCCCAGCAGTGCTATTGCTGGGTCATAGGGGAGTTTCACTTAGAATGTCCAGAATTGGCAATTCTGTAGAGAGAAAGTTGGTAGTTGCCCTGGGATAGTCAGGATTTAGAAAGGGGGAATGACTGCTCATGGGTATGGGATTTCTTTGGGGAATGATGAAATGTCCCGGATTTACTTTAAGTTTGTTTGTTTTATTTTTGTGTTACCACACATAATTTAGACTTATTTTATTTTTATTATTTTTATATAGTTTATTACCAAGTTGGTTTCCACATAATACCCAGTGCTCTTCCCCACAAGTGGCCCTCTCCATGACCATCTCCCCCCTTCCTCTTCTCCCCTCCCCTTTCATCCCTCAGTTTGTGCTCAGCATTCAAAGTCTCTCATGATTTGCCTCACTCCCTCTCCCCAACTCTTCCCCTCCCCTTTCCCATTCCCATGGTTTCCTATTAGGTTTCTCCTGTTAGACCTATGAATGATAGCATATGGTATCTGTCCTTCTCTGCCTGACTTATTTCGCTTAGCATGACACCCTCTAGGTCCAACCACTTTGTTACAAATGTCCAGATTTCATTCTTTCTCATTGCCATGTAGTACTGCTGGGGATCTACCCAAGAGATACAGAAGTGCTGATGCATAGGGAATTTTTTTAAAATACAAAATCTGTAAGTGTTTTTTTTTAAGTTTGTTTATTTTAAGAGAGCACACACAAGTGGGGAAGAGGCAGACAGAAGAGGAGAGAATCGCAAGCAGGCTCTGTGCTGTCAGTGCAGAGCCGACAGGGGACTCAAACTTAGGAACTGAAGGATCATGATCTGAGCCTAGATCAAGAATCAGATGCTTAACCATCTGAACCACCTAGGTACCCCTGAGAGAAAAAATTCTAGCATTAAATGCTAACATTAGAAATAAGGAAAGATCTCAAATTAGAGACCTAAGTTTTTACCTAAAAGATATAGGTAAATAGAAAAACCCAAAGTGAGCATAAGGAAGTAAATAATGACAGAAATCAATGAAATTAAAATAATACAGTAAAGAAGCAATGGGGAAAAAGCTATTAATAAAATTGGTAAGCCTCTAGCAAGACTGGAAAAGATAAAACTAGAGAAGACAAAAACCAATATCAGGGATTAAATAGAAATATCACTGCAAATCCTGTAATTTCTAAATGGATAATAAGGGAATACTGTTAATGACTGCTCATAAATTTGAAAATTTAGAAAAAAATGGATCAATTCCTTGCGAAACTGCAAATCACCACAACCCCCCCAAAGTTATATAGGCAATATGATTAATCTTATAATTGATAAAGAAATTGAATTTGTAGTTTAAGAACATCCTGAAGGAAAAATATCCAGGTCCATGTGATTTCACTAGAAAATCCTACCAAATGTTTACAGCCAATTTACTTATTTCAATGCCTTTTATTTCTTGTTATTGTCTGATTGCTGAGGCTAGGATTTTCTGTACTATGTTAAGTAGTAATGTTGAGAGTGGACATTCATGTCTTGTTCTTGACCTTAGGTAAAACTGAGAGCCTTTCATATATGGCCTTTATAATGTTGAGGTATGTTTCATCTACCCTAGTTTTTTGAGGGTTTTTATCAAGAATGGATACTGTATTTTGTCAAATGCTTTTTCTGCATCCATTGAGAGGATCATAAAGTTTTTATTCTTTTATTAAAATGTGGTATACCACAATCGGCAATGAAGTCAAACTTTCACTATTTGTAGATGACATGATACTGTGTGTAGAAAACACAAAAAACCCCACCAAAAAATTGCTAGAAGTGATATATGAATTCAGTAAAGTCACATGATATAAAATCAATGTGCAGAAGTCTGTTGCATTTCTATACACCAATAATAAAGCAACAGAAAAATCAAGCAATCGATCCTTTTGCAACTGCATCAAAAACAATAAGATACCAAGGAATAAATCTGACTAGAGAGGTAAAAGATCTATACTCTAAAAACCATAGAACAGTTAAGAAGGAAATTGAAGATGATACAAAGAAATGGAAAAAATATTTCATTCCATCAGGGATTGGAATAATAACATTGTTAAAATGACTATACTACCCAAAGCAATCTATACATTTAATGCAACTCCTATCAAAATACCTCAAGTATTTTTCACAAAGCTAGAACATTCAGTCCTAAAATTTTTATGGAATCACAAAAGACCCTGAGTAACCAAAGCAATTCTGAAAAAGAAAAACTGGAGGAATCATGATTCCATATTTCAAGCTATATTATAAAGTTGTATTTTTCAAGACAGTATGCTACCAGCACAAAAATAGACGCATAGATCAATAGACCAGAATAGAAAACCCAGAAGTGGACCCACAACTATATGGTCAACTAATCTTCAACAAAGCAGGAAAGAATATCCCATGGAAAAACGAAAGCCTCTTCAATAAAAGTTGTTAGGAAAACTGGATGGTGACATGCAGAAGAATGAAACAGGATCCCTTTCTTACACTGTATAGAAAAGTAAATTCAAAATGACTGAAAGACCTAAATGTGAGATAGGAAACCATTAAAATCCTAGAGGAGGACACAGGCAACAACCTCTGTGACCTTGACCAGAGCAACTTTTTATTAGACATGTCATTGAAGGTAAGGGAAACAAAAGCAAACATGAAGTATTATTGGGACTTTATTGAGATAAACAACAACAACAACAACAACAACAACAACAACAACAAACCTTAAGCATAGTGAAAGAAACAATCAACAAAACTAAAAGTCTATGGAATAGAAGATATTTGCAAATGAGATATCTGATAAGGAATTAGTATCAAAAACCTATAAAGAACTTCTTAAACTCAACACCCAAAAAACATAACCCAGTTAAGAAATGGGCAGAAGATCCGAATAGACTCTTTTCCAAAGAAGACATACAGATGGCTAATGGGAACATGAAAATGTGCTCGACATCACTCATCATCAAGGAGATATAAATCAAAACCACATTGAGATACCTGTCAGAATTGCTAAAAATAACACAAGAAACAACTGGTATTGGCGAGGATGTAGAGAAAGGGGAACTCTTTTGCACTGTTGGTGGGAATGCAAACTGGTGCAGCCACTCTGGAGAACAGTATGGGAGTTCCTCAAAAAAATCAAAAATAGAACTACCCTATGATCCAGCAATTGCACTATTAGATATTTACCTAAAGGATGCAAAACTATAGATTCAAAAGTATACATGCACCCCAATGTTTATAGCATTATCAACAATAGCCAAACTCTGCAGAGAGCCCAAATGTTCATCAGCTGATAAATGGATAAAGATATGGTGTATATATGTAATGGAATATATAAAACATAAAAAAGACATATAAGACATAAAAAAAGAAATCTTGCCATCTGCAATGATGTTGATGGAAATAGAATATATTATACTAAGAGAAATAAGTCATTCAGAAAATCAAGTACCATATGATTTCACTCACATGTGGAATTTAAGAACAAAAACAGATGAACATGTGGGGAAATGGGGGAAGAAAAGAGAGGGAAGCAAACCACAAGAGATTCTTAATGATAATTAAGTATGAGTTGATAGCCAGCGGTGGGTGGAGAGATGGGCTAGATGTGTAATGGATACTAAGGAGGGTACTTGTGATGAGCCTTGGATATTGTCTGTAAGTGATGAAGCACAAAATTCTACTCCTGAAACCAATATTGCACTGTGTTAACTAAAGTTTAAATAAAAAAATAAGCCAATTTACCATCTCTACGACAAAATCTAAGAGGATGGGGCATTTGCTATATCATTTTATGAATCCAGTATTACCCTAACAACAAAACCACAGAGTAGAATAAAGTGGAAAGAATCACCCTACTTGCTACTAAGGCTTACTATATAGCCACTATAATGAACAGAGCATAGCGTTTGCTGAGGGATGGACACATAGATCAATGCAATAGAATAAAGAGCCCAGAAATATACCCAAACCAATATGCCCCTCTATTTTTGATAAAGATGCAAAAGTATTTCAATGGCCCAGGAGCAATTAGACATCCATAGTAAAACAACTGAACCTTGGTCTAAATTTAATTCCGAATACAAAATAAATTTAAAATGAATTAGATACAAATGTAAAACTAAAACATTTTAGAGATGTTCAGCACCAAAGTCCAGGTGAAAAGTTTTTAGACCTGACACCAAAAGCATAAAACATGAAAAGAAAAAAATTGATATACTGGACCTCATCAAAATTAATAACTTGTGCTCTCTGAATAATAAAAGGAAGGCTACAGACTGGGAAAGAATGTAAATGACATAACTGATGAAAGACTTGTGTCTAAAATATATAAAGAGCTCTTGGAATTCAATAGAATAAAAAATCAGAAAAAGGAGCTACAGGTGTGGCTTAGGATAAGCAGGTACAATGGACCTGTATGACTCCTTTATTCCTGGAATTGCCATATTGTTGCTGAAAATGACGTAGTGAGAAACTAAACTAAGGAACTCCTTAAAAAAAGAATACAAGACCTGGAAAGGGAGATACAGTGTCTTAAATAGGAACAGGTCAACAACAACAAGAACTCAAAAATTAGAGAAAATTCTCCAGGAGCTGGGAAAGCCAATTGTACATTTGATTTCAGTGATAATGGCCAAAGCCATGTAGCCTATGGCTAGCCTATCTAGGATAGAGATGCCGGTCAAGAAAATACAAACAACACTATTGAAGAGAAACCGAGGCACTAAGACTTGACCATGAGAAAGCAGGCATTCAACTCTTACTGATGTGGGTAAACAGACAAGGGACTTCAGCGTTTTACACAATTTCTTTTAACCTTTGTTCTCATTTTCCAAGGATTCAGAGGATTTTAACTTAAGAAGTGAAAAGTACTGCTAAAAAATCCATTATACCCACATTTTCCATCAGGTGTTCGCTTCAGATGTTCATATACTTGCATAGGCTTCTGCAGAACCCAGCTTCAGTGAGAGGTTCAGCTGTGTTGAGAAGACATATTGCTGTTTTCCCCCTTATGTTGATTGAGATATTGTAGTCATGAATTATGTGGCTCAGAGTATGTTGACACATATGATTTCAGAAACTTGTGCAAAATGGATAAAGCCAATATAATGATTGATTTTCAGTGGACTTTTCTGTCCTCTCAAGGACAGCTCGTAGGCCAGAGTTTGCATGAGGGGAGGTGGCAATAAGCTTTCTGGTTATTTCAGTTTGCAGTCATTGACCAGAGATTCTTTTATCATTAAGTCTGTTGTCTGATGGTTATCTTCTTTCTGATTGGTCAAGGAATGAAGAAACCCATGACAATTGATGAGCTGTTGAACATAGGTGGAAAATCCCCAGAAACCTCACTACAGAATGGATGTAGAGTTTTCTCTAGTCTTATATGATTTGAAGTTTGAAAATGTCAAGTGGATTTATGACTGGGAGGGTCAGGAGTTCAGTGTCACCCACTTATAGCAATATAGGCTAGAGGTACTGTACTGCTAGAACTCACATGTTGTACTGTATTCTGCAGGGACTGCACTCGTCATAGTACCCAAAAGGATATTTGCAGAACAAAGCTGGATGGAGTGATACAATGGAGAAATATTAGGCCCTCTGTCATAAAGCAGACCAGTGCCTTTGTAATAGGATTGAAAATGCACACATAAGTCCCTAATAGATTGTCATAAATGTCAAGGATAGGAATCCCAATCCAGCATTTTATAATTAGGGATGCATTGTGTACCCACATTTATTTCATTGGGAAAAAAAGCCAAAAGGAACTGTAATAATACACTAGAGGAATAAAATACTATCTTGGACAAACCAACAAAGAGCCTCTGTGGATCCAGAAATTAAAAGTGGCTTTTAACCATACAGAACTTGCCAGGATGTAGGAGGCAACAACCAGCTAGTGGTAGGTGGATAGAAAGGAAATATAAACAAAATATCTACTGTAAGAAGTTATAGAAACTCAGATGATCAGCTTTATGGAAAAAAAACTGTAAAATCCGAATAAGGATATTCCTGCTGCTTAAATGAGAAAGAGTTCAAGCATTTTCTTATTGCTGTCCAAAAAGATTTAAGTAGAAACAAAAAAGCAATTGTAAAATGGAGATATATTTATGTATACCTGGAAATGTGTGACTTATGTTCAAATTTATTAAAACTTAATCATGCACGTGTCAAAGAAAATAAAGGAAATGGGCTACAGACATGAATAGAAATTTCAATGAAGATATGCAGATGGCAAATGAACACACAAAAAGCTGTTCAACATTAACCATTAGTGAAATGCAAATGAAAACTTCAATGAGGTCTTACCACACAGGCACCAGAATGACTTAAATTTTTTTTGTTTAATGATAACACCAAAAGCTGGTGAGAATGCAGAGAAACTGTCATTTAGAGATTTCTGGTTGGAATATAAAGTGGTACAGCCACTCTGGGGCGGGGGGGGGGGGGGGAAGTACTGTAGTTGGTTACAAAACTAGGCTTGCTGTTACCAGCAGTTGCTCTTGGACATTTGTCCCTGAAAAATGAAAACTTTAAGTTCACAGAAAAATCTATGCAGGATCTATTGTGTCAGCTTTATTTGTAATAGTCCAGACATCAGAACCAAAATGTCCTTCAATAAATGAGTGGTTTAACAAACTCTGATGCATTTACACTATGCAATATCACTTGGCAATAAAAAAAATTGATATATACAATGACTTGCATGGATATCAAGGGATTTGTGCTAAATGTAAAAGCCAATCACAAAATGTTATATATTGAATGATTTCATTTATGTAACATACTTTGCAAAATTATGGAGATGAGGAGCAAATTACTAGCTTCCAGGGGTGAGGGACGGAGGTAGCTGTAGCTATAAATGAATAGCAAGAGGGATCCTTCAGATAGAATTTTTCTGTATCTTGACTGTAGTGATAGACACAGGTGATGAAACTGCACAAAATGAAACATACACACAAACTGTGCATGTATAACTGGTGAAATCTGAGTAAGGTAAATAGATCATAGCAATTTTACTTCCCTGATTTTGATATCATAGTATAGACCTGCAAGATGTTACCACTGGGGGGAATAAAGTTAAGGGTATAAGGCATTTTTCTGTTTCTTATAACCACATGTAAATTTACACTGATCTCAAAATTAAAAAAAAAAACGAAACCAACTTTGGATCATCCTTTAAATGCTACTAAATTTTCAACAAAACAATTATAACCTAAAAATGTAATATTGATGTATTGATATGTATTGATAACATTGATGGCTGTCATAGTAATGCTGAGTGAAAGAAGCTGGACAAAAATGAGTATGGTTTACATTTTGTAACATTTTATACGAATGCAATTCGTACAATCCATAAAGTTGGCAAGCAGATCAGTAGTTGTCTGAGGATGGGGGTACAGGGAGGGTCAGGAGGGAGAAATTTCCTCCTTGGTAAGAGGAAAGATGTAAGAGGGACAAGAAGAAACTCATGGGGGTGATGGATATGTCCACTCTTAATTTTTGAGGATGGTTTAACAGTGTATACATATGACGAAACTCTTCAAGCTGTCACTTTAAGCATGTACAATTATTATTTGTCAACTACACTTCAGTAAAATCATTTGTAGAGATAGTCTCTTCAGGAAAAAAAAAAAAACTTTGGAAAGAATAGAGATAAAAGATGGTCTCCACTCTAAATAGGTCGTTTTAGATTTCTCTGTAGACAGTGCTCCCCTGTATTGCTTGCACTGAAGGCAGACTACACCCACTGCTCTGCCCTTGGGAGGCCATTCATGTACAATAAGTTTCTTAAAGTGGGGTATTCAGTGTTGAGTTGTGGCTTCCATCACCATTCTTTTTACCTTTGTGTGTTTTCAGTAACTTATTAGGGTAAGATTTTGGGCCCTTCTGAGGACTTCTAGTTGTTGACATTATTGGGTAAAATTTCACAAACACCTCCATCAGGTAGATGGCCTGGATTTTATTACTTGTTTTTTGGGGGGATGATACTGCCACCCACACACCTCACCCTGTATAGACCCTGGCAATCTATGCTTTGCCATCATTCCCTCACTCCTGCCCCCTAACTCCCAAAGACAGAAACACCAAGCTGTTTTTCATCTTGTCCATTAGGTCAAGTGTTAAGGAGGAAATTTGTCTTGAGTGTTCAGTCCTGACTTAGTCTTTCCCCCCATGATCTGGTTAATTGTGATACTTCCAGTCTGGCCCCCAACCCTGCATTACCCCATATTTCCTCTTTTTCCCACAACCGCCTCTTCCTTTCCTTCCCTGCTCCTACCATGAAACAACTCAGAAACACATGTAAATTTCCACAGCAGGTTGATTTTATTTCAGGGACCATCAGTGTGCCCATTTGTGTAAAATTCACTGTCTACACAATTGTCCATTTCTTGGCCACCAGACCTCTGGCCTTGCTCTAGAGTTACTGGCTGGACAGGTCATCACTTGAAGTGGTGGCCTTCTCCACATTCTCTTGGTGTTGGTCTGGCTCACTTTGACTCAGTGTCTGATAGGGACTGAATAGTATTATTCCTCTAGCTTTCTCAGGTCTTCTTACAGAGTTGGTGGTTCTGTTCAAGACTTTTTTACTCAAACTCCTTTTAAGGGGTTTTTTGACCTTTAGGGTTGTCTTCAGGACCTGGAACAACAATGGAGTGAGGTGAAAAGGTCATTAACTTAGGGGAAGAAGATGGGATATTGATGGAAAAGGGGGCTTCATGAGAAGGTATCAGGGGTGGAGAAAGAGTTTGTGCCAGGTGAGAAAGGGTAAGATTCTTGGGGGAGGGGAATCCATGAAGAAAAAAGGAGTCTTGGCAGGGTCATCTTACTTGCCATCATCTCTGGACCTGGGTTGATAGGGAGTCTTCATCTTCTTCTTTGTGGAACTTGAGGTTGGTTGGTCCATATCTATATATGTATCAGGCCATGGTGGTTTCCTGGTTACCTTACCCATATTGAAGCTTCCTAGTGGTCTACTCCAGGCCTCCTAACCATCCTACTGTGCATACCTCTCCTCAGGATAATGAGGGGCCACACCATTGAGTTTTGATTGGTCAGCAAGGCTCTTGGCCAGCCAGTGGTGGCTAAGGTGTAGCTCAGATGTCACAAAGTACTACATATGAAACTACTCTGTGTTGGAGAAGTTGCTAGGGAGGCCAAAATTTGGTTTCTGCATTTCAAAGTATGCCTGACACCTCTGGATGGGAGGGGGAATGATGAGGAGGCAAAAATGGTTTGATTAGAGAAAGGGGGCTTTTCTTTAACATCTCCCAAAAGGTTTTCCCAAGCTGACCTGCCACTACTCCTCATAACTGCATGTTCAATTTTGGTGGTGCACATAGTAGACAAAGAATCTTTCCTCCAAGTTATTCTCCAAAGTCACCCCACTCAGTGGTTTATTTTGTTGTGTCCCACCTTTAGCTATTAGCTAGTGTTTGGTATTTTACCTAAAATCCCTCCAAAAGCAGTATGGCTGAATTTAAATAACAGTGGGGGATATGAACCATCTTACAAACTAACAAAAACACAGCTCCCATGCTTAAGTTCCATATCTATAGCATTTGGCATTAAAGGCTGCTGATTTTGATGAAATTATTTTCTGCCAGCTCAGCAACTTACAGGCAGGGATTAGATTTAACTGTTCACCCATGACGGTTGCTTTTATCTTTTATTCTGTTTCTACTCTGGCAGTGTTATTGTCATTGAGTTTTCCAAGGTTATTTCTCTTATATTTTGTTTTATTTATATTCTATCATTTTTTCTTTCATTCTTCCTACAGTTCAACACTCATCTCTTTCCCACCATTAGGTGTCTACTCTGATGTGTTTGAATTATTTCCTTGCATGTTTCTACTCCTGTTAAATGTGTGTGTTTGAATGAATAGTATTGTGCTGTAGACATTGTTATTTCTTACCTTATACACTCAACACTATGCTCTTAAGTTCAACTTATATGGCTACATGTATCTTTAGTTTATTGCTTCTAATGTTGTATCATATTCCATTAACATGCATGCACCAAGTTTTGCTTGTCAATTATTTTGCCCTTTGAGGAACACATATTTTGACTCTCCACTCCACTGCTGCAAAAAATGCTGTGATGAACATCCTCAATCATGTCCCCTTATGGGCTTCTGCATATAATTCTCTAGAATATATACTCAAGGATAGAATATCTGGGTCCCAGATACATACAATTCTTAGTCCATTTGAGTGGCTTAAACACTTATTTCTTCCAGTTCTGAAGGCCTGAAGTCCAAGTTGAAGATGCCATCATGGTCAGGTTCTTGATGAAGACCCTCTTCTTATGTTCTTACATGGCCTTTCTTGGTTGGTGAGAAAGGGAGAGCTATCTTCTGTCCCTCTTTTTAAATAAAAGCATTAAATACATTATTAGGTCACATTCACATGACCTATTCTAACCCTAATAACTTCCCAAGAGCCCCACCTCCAAATACTATTACATTTGGGATTAGAGCTTTAACATATGAATTTTAGAGGGGCAAAAACATTCAATGTATAAGCAATAATTTTGCTAAATATTGCTAGATTGCTTTCCAAAATGCACCAATCTACATTCCTAATATAATTATATTATTACCTATTTCCCTACACACTCACTAATAATTGGTGTGGGAGGGAACTTCTGATATGGCTCCAAATGATCGCAGCCTTCTGATGTTCACACTTTTGTGTAATCCATTCCCCTTGAGTGTAAGATATATCTAGTGACATATTTCTAATGAACAGAATCCATAGAATCCAGTGAAATAAATGGGATGTTATCAACATGATGGGGTTTCCTCTTAGTAGAAATCTTTCTATGATGAGAATCTTTCTTGCCTTCTTATTTTCTCATTCTGATGAAAGCATAATCATGAGATAATCATCGAAAAGGCTCACATCTCAAGGAATATCTCCTGAGGAATTGAGCCCTCAGTGCAAAATATCACAAGGCACTGACTTCTACCAACAACCACATTAGTGAACTGGGAAGTAGGTCTTTTCCAATTGAGACTTGAGGTGACATAGCCTCATGAGAGACCTTGGACCAAAGGACCCAGTTAAGCTACACCCAGGTTGTTGACCCGTGGAAATTCTTAGATAATAGATTTTGTTGTTTTAAGTCATTATATTTCAGGGTAACTTTTTTACATAGCAAATAATAAGTTATACTTAGTATTATCCGACTATTAACTTCTATAGAAATCTAGTAAAAAATATTTTACTTCTGTGATTACTAGTAATGCAGCAATTCACATTTTCTATTTTAAAAATTGGTTTGGGTTATTAACATTTCTCATCATTGGATTTCATATCTTTTACATATTGGTTTCATCAATACTTTATAATTTTGGATTTTAATTACTTGTTAGTGAACCTTGTCTTTGATATACTTTGAACATAAATCCTTGATATTTATTCAATTTTGTTATTTCTCAACATGGTTTTCCTGTACCACCTGATATGTGGTGATATATTTATCATATGCCTTTTATTTTTAGGGGTATTATTTCATCAATCATGACCTTTAGTACTAGGTTGAATGTAGAAACATTATTACATATTTATATCTTGAAGTTCATGTGCCTAATGTGTTACATTAATTTGGAGGGTTTTTGTTGTTGTTTTGTTGGTTTTTTGTTTTGTTTTGTTTTGTTTTGTTTTGCTATGGAGACTTAATCATGGTAAAGAACTTTCTAACTATTCTCAGTTTTGGAAAGAGCTTTGAAAAAAATGTGACTGAGATGTTCATCATTGCTTACCATCAGGGAAATGCAAATCAAGACTACAATGAGATATCACCTCATACCTGTCAGGATGACTAAAATCAACAACATAAGAAACAATAGGTTTTGGTGAGGATGTGGAGAAAAAGGAACATTCATGCACCGTTGGTAGGAATGTAAACATGTGTAGCCACTGTGGAAAACTGTAGGGAGGTTCCTCAAGAAGTCAAAAATATAATTACCCTATGATCCAGCAATCATGCTACTGGGTATTTACCCCAAAAATGTAGAAACACGAATTCAAAGGGATGTATGCACCTTTATATTTATAGCAGCATTATCTACAATAGCCAAATTATGGAAGCAGCTCAAATATCCATCAATTGATGAATGGACAAAGAAGATGTGCTATGTATATATATACACAATAGTATATTATCCAGCCATAAAAAATGAAATCCTGCCTTTTGCAATGATATGGATGGAGCTACAGAGTATAATGCTACATGAAGTAACTCAGAGAAAGACAAATACCTTATGATTTCACTCATGTGGAATTTAAGAAACAAAACAAATGAGCAAAGGAGAGAGAGAAACCAAGAAATATACTTTTTAAAATGTTTAGTTTTGAGAAAGAGAGAGGGAGGGAGGGAGGGAGATAGGCAGAGAGAGAGAGAGAGAGAGAGAGAGAGAGACAGAGGATCCAAAGTGGGCTCTGCACTGACAGCAGAGAGCCAGATGCAAGGCTTGATCTCATGATGTGTGAGATCATGACCTGAGCTGAAGTTGGAAGCTTAACTGACTGAGCTACCCAGGTGCCCCCAAGAAACGGAGTCTTAACTGTAGAGAACAAACTGGTAGTTACCAGAGGGGAGATAGGTGAGGGTTGAGTAAAATAGGTGATGGGGATTGAGAAGGGCACTTGCGATGACCACTGGGTGTTGTATGGAAGTTTTTCTTTAATGTTTATTTATTTTGAGAGAGATAAAGTACAAACATGAGTGGGGGAGGGGGAGAAAGAGTAAGAGATAATCCTAAGCAGGCCCAATGCTTAGCGTGGAGCCCAATTTGGGGCTCTGTCTCATGATTCTGAGATCATAACGTGAGCCAAAATTGAGTTGGGCACTTAACTGAGCCACTCAGGTGCCCCATGGATGTGTCAAATCACTATACTGTATACTTGAAACTAATAAAACACTTAAAAAAATAAAAACTATCAAATGTTTTTGCTGTACTTATTGAGAAGATTGTTTAAATGAAATGTTTTTCTTATTTTATTAGGGTGGAGAATCAGATAGGTATATTTTCCTATCTTAAATCAATCTTACATTCCCAAGATAAACCCTATGTGACTATGATTCATTCTTATTGTCATCTTATTTTATTATTTGATATCTATGTTTATAAGGAAATCAACGTTTACATTTCATTTCATGGTCAGTTCTTAGTTCTGAACTCAAAGTTCTACTAGTCTTATAAAATGGTACAGTTTGGTAAGGTTTCTCTCATTTTCAACTTTCTGACACAACTTTTATGAGAGAGAATTGCCTGTTCGTTGAACATTTTGTAAAATTTATAAAGCCATGTAAATCTAGGGTTTTACTGTGCGTAGGGCAGTAGGTGAAGAGAGTCTGATTATAATTTTTATCTCTTTAACAGTGATATGCATTTGAATTTGTAAGAGGGGCTAATTAATAATACCAATTTCTTCCCTTTCAGAATTTAGAACCTATTTATATATCAGGAGAGATCTGGGTAAAGGTGACTGCAAGTTGTGACTTTAAATCTCTAGCCAAATGGACTTGCTAATAGCTTACCATTGAGTTCACCAGACCCCTTACCACATGGTATATCAGACTTCATCTTTCAGCTGGTGATCCTGTGAAAAGCGTGGATGGGAAGCGGCTGAGTGAAGGATGCCCCACTACTTCTTAAAAATTTACCAACTAAATCCCTGCCTCTTCTTGGGGAGAAGTGAGTGAGGTGGTGGAGAGATGTATAGATGTGTTAACAAGTATGCTAGAATGAAAAGAGTCTATCAAACTCTTGGTCTTACAGGTCTTCTCTGCAAAATATAGCCATTTATACTGTTTTCCCCAACAACAGTTCATTTCTTCTTGAGCTACTAGTTTATTGGCAAGCACTTATTCATAATACTGTTTCATTACCTTTTTAAAAATTAATTAATTCTTTAATATAATTTATTGTCAAGTTGGCTAACATACAGTGTATAAAGTGTGCTCTTGATTCCGGGGGTAGATTCCTGTGATTTATCGCTTACATACAACACCTAGTGCTCATTCCAACAAGAGGGGAAAATGACTGTTTCATTACTTTTTAAATCACTATAATATGTTTCCTTGTCCATATTTTAAGTCTTAGTTTTTTTCTTAATGTCTCACTTGTGATTTATCAATCTTTTTAAGTAATCATTCCTTGATTTTAATTGTTTTTTTGGTCTATATTTCTTTCTTTGTCTATTTCCTTCCTTCTGGTTTCTTTGGCATTTACTCTGTTACCCTTTCTTCCAGCATGTTGAGCTGGACACAGAGATTATCTGTCTTCAATACTTTTTTTTTTTATTTCTGATAAAAGTATTTTAGCAAATCTTCTAGTGCTAAGTAATGTTACAAATTTCTCACAATTTTTGAATTATTTCTTCTTTAATCCAATCATTATTTAGTATGATCTTAGTTTCTAAGCATGTTAGATTTGTAAGCTATCCTTTAAAAATTTATTTCTAATTTTATTATAGTCAAAGGACATAGTTTGTACAATAATGACTTATTAAAGCTTTTAAGGCTTTATTTTTTTAAGTTTATTTATTTTGAGAAAGAGAGAGTGAGAGCTGGGGAGGAGCAGAGAAAGGGAAAGAGAAAGAGAGAGAGAGAGAGAGAGAGAGAGAGAGAGAGAGAAATATACCAGGCAAGCTCTGCATTGTCAGTGCAAAGCCCAACATGGTACTCAAAGTCATGATCCAGGACCTGAGCTGAAATCAAGAGCTGGAGGCTGATTGAGCCACCCAGGTGTCCCAAGGAAGGCTTTCTTTGTGAACTTGTATGTTGTCAATTTTTGAGACTATTCCTTGAAATAATGTGTGTTATTGCTTGAAAATAGTGTGTTATTGATTCTATTATTCAGATCCTTCTCTGCTTTTTTTTTTTTTGGCCCTTTCTCTTTTGATTTTTAGTTGCCTAACATAACTATTTCCATTCCTTCATTTTTACCCACCATACTTCTGATGAGGGCCTCACTTTGTTAGCACCTTACCTACTGATTATCTAGTGGGACAGATGCCTGAGCCTAAAGACTTGGCCATATCTCCATCTGATGGTCCTAGGCAGAACCTTCTTTACAAAGCCCCATAACATCTATGAGCATTACAAAATGATGTAGGTCGGTCTCTGAATCCTAGTAGGTGTAGAAGTCCCCCTGCATTTGTACTTTTGGGGAGAAGAAATGAAACATTGAGACTTCCCTTAGCTGGGAAATTTTAAATTAGTGCCTTTTGCTCTTTCACATCTTTACCTTCATTGTCAGAATGTGAGTTTTAGTGAACAGAAGGTGCAGGCTTTGTTCTCAATTTAAGCCATGGACATATAATGGGAGCTCAGTAGGTGCTTGAACGAGTAAGTGAATGACAACATAGATGCATGAAAAAGTGTAAAGGCAACTTATAGACAGTGAAACTACCATTACTCTGAAGCACTAAATGTCAACTTTCACAATAGTCATCTGTAATTATTGAGAATCATCTTCTCATTTTGTTTAAACATTTATTTAATTAACAGAAATATATATTTATACATGTAAACAAATCATTACAGTTTTTTAAAAAGCGATAATCATGTCCTTTCCTTTGACATTTTTGTCCTTAATTTTTCTATTTGTATAAAGAAATCACTTTTTAAAAAACTTTTTTTTAAATGTTTGTTTTTGAGAGAAACAGGGCAGGGGAGGGACAGAGAGAGAGAAAAAGACACAGAATTCGAAGAAGGCTTCAGGCTCTGTGCCCAACATGGGGCTCTAACTCACGAACCGTGAGATCATGAACTGAGCCGAAGTCAGAAACTCAACCAACTGAACCACCCAGGTGCCCCTAAAGAAATTACTCTTAAACTGTATAAAGTTCATACTATATTATGTAAAACTGCTGGTTGTCTGTCAAATATATCTGTCCAGTATTTTGCCCAGTTTCTTATTTGTCTTTTGAGAAATGTGTTCATTATTTGATATATAGAGATGCTTATTTTTTTAAATGGTTATTTATTTATTTTGAGGGGGGAGGGGCAGATAGAAAGAGAGGGAGAGAGAGAGAGTCCCAAGCAGGCTCCATATTGTCAGTACAGATCCTGATGTGGGGCTCGATCTCATGACCATAAGATCATGACCTGAGCCCAAATCAAGAGTCAGTCGCTTAACTGACTGAGCCCCCCAAGCACCCCAACAATATGATATTTTCAAACTATATCATATACCATAAATAAAAAGACAAATACAGATAAAAATTGGCTAGATAAAATGTGGCTAATTAAAAATTTGGGGTGCCTGTGTGGTTCAGTCAGTTAAGTGTTCTACTCTTGATTTTGGCTCAGGTCATGATCTCATGATTCATGGGATTGGGCTCTGCGTTGACAGGTGGAGCCTGCTTGGGATTCTCTCTCTCCCTTTCTCTCTGCTCATTCCCCCACTCATGCTTGTGCCCTCTCGTTCTTTCTCACAAAAATAAACAAAAATTTTAAAAAATATCACTGAGAGCAAGTATTGATTTAGAGACACTGAGGCTTATTGATCTTTCTTGTAAAACTTTTAGCAATCCTTTCTGGGATTTCCAATATTTTTAAGCACTTTTTTCCTTATGTAAATGTGTCTCTTATGGTAGTTTTCACATGTTTTAATGCTTTATTGTTAGTGTCTGTCTTTCATGTTAAAAGGAAAGGTAGGTAAATGACTTTTCTACAACCACCCCAATGCATATATGAAAGCATAGCTAATTGATCATATGATATTTTCCTGCTGGAGCCTCAGAATCCAGTTGAACATGACATACATACTAGCCAGTCCCTAAAAATGGACAAGCATTGACAAAAAGTTTACATATATATAACCTATCTGTTCTGATGCTACATCAGTCAGTAGTCAGTAAATGATGGCTTGTAGGCCAAACTCAGTTTGGCTGCCTAATTAGGCAAAAACAAAACAAAAAACCATATACACATTCATGTATATATTTTCTATGGCTAATTTAATGCTATATGGGCAGAGTTGAGTAGTTGGGATAAAGACCATATGGCACACAAAGCCAAAATTATTTACTATCTACTAGCTCTTTAAGGGAAAAAAAAAAAAAAACATTGCCCACCCATGAAGTTTTTGAGGGGAGATTTAGGTTTCATTTCTCTGTGTATTCCTAAAGGTCACAAAAGTAGAGGAAATAAGTAAATTGAAAATTAGTAAATAAAATAAAAACTTTCCAATAAAGGCATCACTGCTGTGCACTATGTAATACTATACCATTCTCCAAAATAATATCAAACATCTCTAGTATTATTACTATACTTTTCATTCAGGTAGTATTCTGGTTACTTAAAGTAAGAACATTTCTTAAAATGAAGGTGGGGACTAAGTGTAGAATCCTAGTACTCTTGAGGCTAGGTTTCAGGGCCTAGTTGTGACCTTGGGCCATGAAATTGAGAGTTGATTTAGGCCATCTTTGTGTTTTATTTTTTAGGAAAGTCAGTTACTTATTTTCACAATGAGTAAGACTTATTTATCAGTGTCAAATCCATCTATATTATAAAGCGGTAAAAAAGGATTCTAAATGCAAATTCATAGGAAGCCAAATAAAGCATAGAGAGGTTCTTGGAGAGGAATTACCATCATTCTTTCACAGATAAAATACAAATATCTTGGTATATTTCTGTGTGTTCTGCTTAAAAATTTTTCCTAATATTTTTACCAATAATTTATGTAAAATTATGCTTTGTTTATGATTTTTTCAATCATCATCCAAAACTAAACCCATAGTAGGCGCTAAGTAAATATGTGTGTACAGAAAATTGTGATGTTACTTCCTCGCCAGACATTTTAAGATAAAGTAACCTAGTAAAAATAATGTGTTCTGAAAACCAGCATGAAATGGGGTTGCTATAAAGAAGGAATGTTTAGAAATGTTGATTTTACCTAACCTAATATTTACAATTAGGTCTTTCTGGAACGTGAACTAACTTTTCAGATCCCAGCAGAGCTTCTAATAGTGAAATATTAATAAGTGAAATATCTTCTTTGCAGATAGTGCCAACAAATAGTCAATATGTGACTGCCAGAAATGACATGATGGAATGATTAATATTTCTTATTACTAGTGGTAAAAAATATCTACTCTCTCCCTGGTAAAGCAATTTCAGGATATGAGAAATTTGTCTTACTAAATATAAACCTAAGCCTGACAATAATAATTTTAAATAGTATATTTAAAAAAAATCGATGAAAACATTTTTCTTTACAGTCAATAATGTTATACTTTCACATTTTACTTTGTTATTATTTGTATCACAATTAAAAATTTATAAATATATTTATAAATAGACATTAGGGTGAACTGTCCTTTATTATATTTTGTAGTGAGGGCCAAGTGAGATTCATAGACTACATTTAATAATTTTATTTTTCTTTTGGTCAGTTATTCTGGTTTTCCATCCCTATTTTGCAATTTAGTATGTGAAAATTGCTATTGTGTAATTTTGAAGAAATCCATTAGATCGTATTTTCCAAACTTCTTAGTTTATAGTAATCTTTTATTTTAACTCTTTTATATGTGTTTTAGATATTAGTATTTAAATTATTGCTAGACTTCTTCTTGATGACAATTATTACAGTGTGTGCACGTATCTGGGTGTTATATATATAATATATATTTTACGTTTTATATAATGTTATATATTATGTATGTTATACACATACATACATACATACATACATATATACATACATAAAATACAACTGTTATTTAGAGGCCAGCAAACCACTGTCCATGTGAAGTTAAATATAGATCACAGCTGTTGATTTTTACAAATACAATTTTAATGGAATCTAGCCATGCCCATTCATTTACATATTACTTGTGGTTGCTTTTGTGCTAAAACAACAGATCTATATGACCTGGAAAGCCTGAATTATTTCCTATCTGATTTTTTACAGTAAATGTTTACTGACCCAATATTTTAAAGATCAGAACACTGAATCTCAGAAAAGTTCAGGAATTTGCCCAAGTTCACACTACTATGTAAGTGACAGAGCTGAAATTTGATGCAATCTCCCAGATTCTAGAGCTCTTGCTTGTAACTTACACATCATAATACCTCATTATATGATAGGACGATTATTACCCTTCTACCGTTATCAGTGGTTACAGTTTTTATCTTTCTTTTCCAAAATATTGAGTATTTAATTTTATTTTTACTTTTTATAAGTCAAATATTCAATCAATGAAACTGATATTTGCCTATCTGGGCAATTTTTTAGTTAGTTGCTACATGAAGTCTTAACAAAATCTTCTAGGTTTACCATAAAAAAAAAGGAGACTGCTAAGGGGATTGGTAATAGCAGGAACCAAGGTATATGATGAATATATCATACATATATTTTCAAAGTATGGCATCATCTAGAGTTTCAATGGAGTGCACAATGGAAAAATTAATACACAAAATGCTGTCAGATAAATTTGAATCTTACATTGAAAAATCAAGATTCCATTTTGCAAAAAAACAAAAACAAAAACAAAACAACACCTCTCCTTACAAGACATTTCTTGTGGTTTCCAGAGGCTCATTTAAAAATGTACTGTCTATAGGGGCGCCTGGGAGGCTCAGTTGGTTGAGCAAAGGACTCTTGATTTTAGCTCAGGTCATGATCCCAGGGTTGTGGAGTCCAGCTACACGTAGGGCTTCATGCTAAGTGTGGAGCCTGCTTGAGATTCTCTCTCCCTCTGTCTCTGTTTCTATCTCTCTCTCTTTCCCTCCCTCCCTCTTTGCCCATCTCCCCTGCTCATGCTCCCTATATAAAAAGTAAAAATAAATAAAATACTGTCTACAGATCTACATATCTGTCCAGTGATAGATACATGTTGGTATAGATGTTCGTGGTGTGATGAGGGAGTAAAACAGTTGCATAAGCATATATATAATGTGTTCCAATGTTTATAGGAAAATAAACTACACCATACCAGGCATTATAGTGGAATCTTCCCTTCTCTCTCTTCCCTTTTTTCCTCCTTCCCTCTCTGTCTACACTGACTCCATCTACCCTGCCTCCAACCTGCATTTCTTGGCACATGACAAATATATTTTAATAAAACACATAAAGGAGACACTGGGGTATCTATTAAAATGGAATGTGAAAAGAAAGCTATGTAATGGGAGATTATTAAATGTTGCATTATAAACCACTACTTCATTTCAATACTTAAGCTATGAAATATGTAAAAACATAAAAAGAAAAACAAACTTTTCTAAATCATTTTCTATGGGATATTGGCAAGCTTTTCAGCCTCTACAAATCCTAATGTTCCCCCGTCATGGAAATGTGATGGGTAGTACCTAGTCGTCTCTCTGTGATTATAGCAATACTAAGAGTTTTTGGAGTTTTGATTCCTCACTGTATTCTCTGTTTGTTCCAAAATATAATTGTTTTACTTTGTATCTCTGTTATTCTTCATTTTCTTTGCTTCAAGGTTTTGTCAGATCTCTAATAACCCTTGATTATCAGCTCATAATTAAGGGTAAAGGAATAAAATGATGTTTGGAAGTTCTGAGTATGTGAATATCATTGACATTGAATTTTATTGTAAAATTATCTGAATGGTATGTCTGTTTTTAAAGAATACCACATGTTTATTTATTTATATCATTCTTCTTTAATCAAATTTCATTGAGAAGAATTTTCTTTTTTTATATAGTTTATTGTCAAGTTGGTTTCCATATAACACCTAGTGCTCTTCCCCACAAGTGCCCTCCTCCATGACCATCAACCCTCTTCCCCTTTCCCCCTCACCCTTCAGCCTTCAGTTCGTTTTCAGTATTCAAGAGGCTCTCATGATTGGCTTCCCTCCCTCTCCCTAACTCTTTTCCACCCTTCCCCTTCCCATGGTCCCCTGTTAGGTTTCTCCTGTTAGACCTATGAATGAAAACATATGGTATCTGTCCTTCTCTGCCTGACTATTTCGCTTAGCATGACACCCTCAAGGTCCATCCACTTTGCTATGAATGTCCAGATTTTATTCTTTCTCATTGCCATGTAGTATTCCATTATATATATAAATCACATCTTCTTGATCCATTCATCAGGTGATGGACATTTAGGATCTTTCCATGACTTGGCTAATGTTGAAACTGCTGCTATGAACATTGGGGTACATGTGCCCTATGCATCAACACTTCTGTATCCCTTGAGTAAATCCCCAGCAGTGCTATTGCTGGGTCATAGGGAAATTCCACTGATAGTTTTTTGAGGAACTTCCACACTGTTTTCCAGAGCAGCTGCACCAGTTTACATTTCCACCAACTGTAGGAGGGTGCCCATCTCTCCACACCCTCACCAGCATCTATAGTCTCTTGATTTGTTCATTTTAGCCAGTCTGACTGGCGTGAGGTGGTATCTCAGTGTGGTTTTGATTTGTATTTCCCTGATGACTGTTGCTGAGCATTATTTCAAGTGACTGTAGGCCATCTGAATGCCCTCTTTGGAGAAGTGTCTATTCATGCCTTCTGCCCATTTCTTCACTGGATTATTTGTTTTTCGGATGTGTAGTTTGGTGAGTTCCTTATAGATTTTTGATACTAGCCCTTTATCTGATATGTCATTTGCATGTACCGTTTCCTATTCCGTCAGTTGCCTATTCATTTTCTTGTTTCCCTTGCAGTGAAGAAGCTTTTTATCTTGATGAGGTCCCAATAGTTCATTTTTCTTCTTGATTCCCTTGCCGTTGGGGGTGTGTCAAGTAGGAAATTGCTGTGGTTGAGGTCAAGGAGGCTGTTTCCTGCTTTCTCCTCTAGGGTTTTGAAGGATTCCTATCTCACATTCAGGTCCTTTAGCCATTTTGAGTTTATTTTTGTGTATGGTGTAAGGAAGTGTTCTAGTTTCATTCCTCTGCATGTTGCGGTCAAGTTCTCCCAGAACCACCTGCTAAAGAGGCTGTCTTTTTCCAATTGGATATTCTTTCCTGCTTTGCCAAAGATTAACTGGCCATACATTTGTGGGTTCAATTCTGGGTTCTTTATTCTATTCCATTGGTCTATGTGTCTGTTTTCGTGCCAATACCATACTGTCTTGATGATGACAGCTTTGTAGTAGATGCTAATGTCTGGGATTGTAATGCCTCCCGTTTTGGTTTTCTTCTTCGATATTACTTTAGCTATTCTGGTTTTTTTTTTTTTTTGTGGTTCCATATGAATTGTAAGATAGTTTGTTCTAGCTTTGAGAACAATGCTGGTGCAATTTTGATTGGGATTGCATTGAATGTATAGATTGCTTTGGGTAATAATGACATTTTAATGATTATTCTTCTGATCCATGTACATGGAATGTTTTTCCATTTCTTTGTGTCTTCTTTAGTTTCTTTCATAAGCTTTCTGTAGTTCTCATCACACAGGCCTTTTACATTTTTGGTTAGGTTTATTCCTAGGTATTTTATGGTTTTTTGTTCAATTGTGAATTGGATCAATTTCTTGATTTCTCTTTCTGTTGCTTCATTATTGGTGTATAAGAAAGCAACCAATTTCTATATATTGATTTTGTACCCTGTGACTTTGCTGAATTCATGGAACATTTCTAGTAGGTTTCTGGTGGAGTCGATCAGGTTTTCCATGTAGAGTATCATTTCATCTGAGAAAAGTGACAGTTTGTCTTGATCCTTGCCAATCTGATGCCTTTTATTTCCTTTTGTTGTCTGATTGCTGATGCTAGGACTTCCAGCACTATGTTAAACAACAGTGGTGAGAGTGGACACCCCTGTCGTGTTCCTGATCTCAGGGGGAAAGCTCTCAGGTTTTCCCCATTGAGCATGATATTAGTTGTGGGCTTTTCATAGATTGCTTTAATAATGTTTAAGTAAGTTCCTTCTACCCCGACTTTCTCGAGGGTTTTTATTAAGAAGGGATGCTGTATTTTGTTAAATGATTTTTCTGCATCTACCGACAGCATCTTATGATTTTTATCTTTTCTTTTGTTAACGTGATGTATCACATTGATGGATTTGCAAATCTTAAATCAGCCCTGTAACCCAGGAATGAATCCCACTTGATCATGGTGGATAATTCTTTTTATGTGCTGTTGAATTTGATTTGCCAGTATCTTGTTGAGTATTTTTGCATCTGTATTCATTAAGGATATTGGCCTGTAGTTCCCTTTTTTTGTTGGGTCTCTGTCTGCTTTGGGAATCAAATGATGCTGGCTTCATAGAATCAGTTCGGAAGTTCTTCTATTTCTATTTTTTGGAATAGCTTGAGAAGGATGGGTATTAACCCCACATTAAATGTTTGGTAGAATACCTCTGGGAAGTCATGTGGCCCTGGGCTTTTATTCATTTGGAGATTTTTGATAACTGATTTGATTTCTTCACTAGTTATTGGTCTGTTCAGATTTTCTATCTCTCCCAGTTTGAATTTTGGTAGTGCATGTGTGTACAGGAAATTGTCCATTTCCAGTTTGTTGGGATGAAATTTTTCATAGTAATCTCTGATGATTGCTTGTATTTCTGAGGGATTGGTTGTAATAGATCCATATTCGTTCATGATTTTGTCTATTTGGGTGTTCTCTTTTTTTTTTTTCCTCTGAGAAGCCTAGCTAGAGGTTTATCAATTTTGTTTATTTTTTCAAAAAACCAACTCTTGGTTTCATTGATCTCTTCAACTGTTTGTTTGGATTCTATATAGTTTATTTCTGCCCTGATCTTCATTATGTCTCTTCTTCTGCTTGGTTTGGGGTGCTCTTGCTGCTCCTTTAGGTGCTCTGTTAGATTTTGAATTTGTGCTTTTTCTGGTTTGTTGAAATAGGCCTGGATTGCAATATACTTTCCTTTTAGAACTCCCTTTGCTTTATCCCATAGATTTGGATTGTTGTATTTTTTTTCATTTGTTTCCATATATTTTTTAATTTCTTCTCTAATTTCCTGATTAGCCCAATCATTCTTTAGTAGAGTGGTATTTAACCTCCACATTTTTGGAGGTTTTCCAGACTTTTTCCTGGGATTGATTTCAAGTTTCATAACACTGTGATCTGAAACTGCATGGTATGATCTCAATTCATTATTTATGGAGGGCTGTTTTATGCCCCAGTATGTGATCTATCTTGGAGAATGTGCCATGCACACATGAGAAGAAGGTGAATTTCCTAGCTTCAGGATGCATTGTTCTAAATGTATCTATCAATTTCATCTGTTACAATGTGTGAATGGGACCAGTTTCTTAATTTCTCTTTCGGCTGCTTCATTTTTAGTGTTTAGGAATGCAACTGATTTCTGTACATTGATTTTGTACCCTGCGACTTGACTGAACTCATTGATCAGTTCCAGAAGGTTTCTGGTGGAGTCGATTGGGTTTTCCATGTAGAGTATCATGTCATCTGCAAAAAGGGAAAGTTTGACTTCTTCCTTGCCAATTCTGATGCCTCTTATTTCTTTTTGTTGTCTGATTGCTGATGCCAGAACTTCCAGCACTATGTTGAACAACAGTGGTGAGAGTGGGCACCCCTGTC
>NC_043717.1:104728192-104732116 GCF_006229205.1 Suricata suricatta
AAAAAAAACAAACAACCAAAACAAAGCAAAACAAAAACAAAACGAAAAAGAAAAACCGAAGAAATAAAAAAATAAATAAATAAAAATAAAAAAAGCAAGCAGCAGCTCCCTCTGGTGGATAGGCTTGGTTTGATGGGATTAGTCTTGGAGTCTGCTCTCAGAGGCTCCGCCCCTGCCTGAGGTGAAATGAGCAGCAGAAGGTGAAGTGCGCACCTTCACAGACTCAACTGCGGCGTCCCCACCCCCAGTTAGGATCGCGATTGCAATGGGGGAAAGGAAAGAAAAGAAAAAGCAAAAAACCGAGACTCTCTCAGTTTCCGATAGCTTAACTCAGGAAGCTGTGCGCTCCTGGAAATCTGCTGGGAGCTCCCACGTTCTACGCGCGCGCCCGGGCTTCCACCCGCCACCGACTCCTGGCTGAGGGTCCTGTCGGTGCGCGTCTTGTGTCTTCCCTGTGGGGACCCGGAATTCGCGCAGTCCGTGCAGTGCAGGGGGCGGGATGTGCCGTGGAAATGCAGTCCGTGGTCCCGTTCCCAAAACCAGGTTCGAATTGCTCGCGCCTGGCGCAGTCGCTGCTCGGGTTGCTTCCGCCGCGGCGCTTGCTTCCCCAGCGCAGCCGCTTCTCGCAGCCACAGGCGCCTGATTCCCCAGCTGAGATGGCTTAGGGCTGGGGGCTATTCCTCCTCTTGCGCCACCCCTGTTCGGGATTCCAGCTGCCCAGCAGTTATCTATGGAGTGTGTTTTTGTCTCCACGCGCAGCCAAGCGTTCTATACCTCTTCCCCAGAGACAGTTCTATGAGCGCGTTCCGACTCTGTCTCTTCCCTTTGTCTCCCGGGCGCCCAGCACCTGTGCCACGTTGGGCTGGGGATCTTACCTCCCCTGCCCGTCCGGGCCGGCCCGTCCTCGGATCTCCCCCGTTCGCCCCCACTCACTCAGGTATTTTTGAGGTTCTATTCCCTCTGGAGTTCGTATTTTCTCCTTCCGCTCTCTCAGTTGAACGTAATATCCTTCTCAGTTCGAAAAACGGTGCGGAGGGAGTTTACAAAGCTCCCTTCCTCTCCGCCATCTTGGCTCCACCCCCCAGGAATTTCTATGATATGGATATTGTTCCGTTTGATTGTATCATATAGGTCTCGAATTCTCCTTTCATGGTGCTGGATCAATTTCTCTTTTTCTCTGCTTCCTCTTTTTCTATAACTGTGTCTTCTAATTCACCTATTCTCCTCTCTGCCTCTTCAATCCATGTAGTGGCAGCCTCCATTTTCTTATGCACCTCATTTATAGCATTTCTTTTTACCTCATCACAGCTATTCTTAAGGTCCCTAGTCATTGTACCAATAGCTTCTCTGTTGTCTTCCATGCTCTCTTCAAGCCCAGTGATTAATTTTATGACAATTGTTCTAAATTCTTGCTCTTTTATATTGTTTATATCTTTTTTGAGCAATTCTGTAGCTGTGACTTCTTCCTGGAATTTCTTTAGAGGAGAGTTCTTCCGTTTTGTCATTTTGGCTAGCTTTCTGTCTTTTATCAGTTTCAAAAGCTTGTTATGTACTCTGCACCTGTGAGTATTTCTCGTTTAAAGGAGGTTCATTGACTGTTCAGGGCCTGTCTGTTCAGAAAGTGTTTTTTAATACTGTCTCTCAGTTTCTCTTGTTGTGCCTTTGATTATTTTATTTCCCTACTCAATGATAGTTGAGATTCTCCACCTTGTATACTTTGGCTTATTTCTTAAGGTAGCCCTGAAAAGGAAAACAGACAGACACACAAGGAACAAGAGAATGCAACCACACAGTCAAATCAAACAAACAAGCAAACCAAAAGGAGAATGAAATAAAGGAATGGAAAAGGAAAAGAAAGTGTGGGGCAGGGGACAGAAACAAAATAAAATGTACAGTCTAAAAGAGTATAACCAGTCATGGGAGAGATAAGGATGAGATAAGGGAAAATATATCTGGAGGGCAAAAAAAAAAAAAAAGAAAAAAGAAAGAAAGAAAGAAGGAAAAAAGAAAAAAGGGGGCTCTCCCAAGCAGATGAGTGTGGTTTGCTGTAGGTAGGTCTCAGGAGCTGCTCTCCAAGGCCCTGGCTTGGTGGTTGTGGGGAGAAAAATGGTGACACCCCAACCTCTGCTAGAACCAAGGCTTACAAGCTGCTCTTTTGAGTCAGATATCCCTTTGCCTTGGGCAAGCTGAGTTGTACTTTCCAAGCTCCGCCTCGCTTCCAAATGCTAGTTCATGCACTTTAATTCTACTGCTGGAGATGAGATGTTCTCGTGCATTGGTGGCTGGCCTCCCAGCTGGGATCATGCAGGAGAAGGGGGCTGATTCTCCTGGTGGCACTCCCACTGGAGATGAGGTGCATTCCTGCTGGCAGCCGGCTTCCCAGCCAGGATCATGTAGTGGGAGGGGGCCGTCCCTCCTGATGCTGCCTGGAATGGGTGCTGCTGCTACGGAGCTCAAGGAGGAATTCTCCAGCTAGAAGGGAGGATTTTTCTCCCCGCACCCAGTGGTTATATATGGAGTGACATTATTTCTCCCCATCCCGGGGGGATCTTTCATCTCTTGAGTCAGTTCTATGAGTGTTTTTAGTCTCTTTTTCTTCCCCTTGTCTCTCCAGGGCTCTGCAAACTTTTCCTGTGTTAGGCTGGGGCTTCCATCCCTCTGTACCCCCACGCCTGGCTGTTTCTTAATTCCCCCAGTTCGCACTCACTCACTCAGGCATCTTTGAGGTTGTATTCTTTCTGGAGTCTGTGTGTTCTCCTCCCACTCTTGCAGATCAGAGTCAAGAAAAACCACCAAAACCTAAGTCTGCCACATGGAATTGGGGATTGGGGTTGTACATCAGCATGTGCCAAGTCCCAGGTATAGCTTAGCCTGCATTTTGGGCAATCTGGCACTGAAAACTGAAACAAGGAGAACAAAAGACAAGTAGCCTTTGGGAGGTAAATTTTTTTTAACAAAAATATCTTGCAGTGACTTCCATTTCAAAATAGTGGTGATTCCTTACTCTATCTCTCTGCTGTAGCTGAAGTCCTGGAATGTACAGACTGACCGAATGCATGTAGAACAGGGTGGGAAGAGCTTCCCAGGGACGGGGTGAGCAGCTCAAGGAACGGGAAGAAGCCTGGTGTGACCCACTGTGCAGGGAGAAGAAGGGAGTATTTTCTTTTCTCCTTCCTGGATGGTAAAGGTCTGGCTGGCTGTCAGAGATTTGGAAAAAACACTCAGAATTAAGGAAGGAGAGCTAGGAATTGTCAGCATTTGATATGCATATGGTTCATGGTCATTTAGCATCCCTGTTTTTTAGTCTGCATACCCACAACTCTGCTGGTAATTTCCAGAGAGCAAACCGCTGGCTTTCTGCTGGAGTGGGACCGAGGCCATTCTTTAGGGACATAGACTGGATAATGGATCTATATATCTGAATGTTTTTCAACAGTTTTTAACCTTTCTCCATATTTTAGCATCTCCCTTTCATGTCCAGTAAGTACCTGGTGCTAATATTTCCTGAATCTGTAAGGATTCTGTAATGTGAATCTGGTTGGTTCCCTTCCTAAGGCCTGCTTGAGATTCAGCTTAGTTCTAAGCCAATTATCACCGGTTCATTTGCTTTCCAACTTCTAAAATGTTGTTGCTGTTTTATTCACTCTTGTTCTCTCTGTCCTTGTGGATTTGAGTGGAGTTTGCAAAGGAAGTGAAATTAGATGTGTATATTCAATCTACTATCTTATTATCTTATGCCTCTGGAGTAAAGTACCTAGGGACTTTAGACATTTAGGAAACCCAGAGAAGTCTTCATGGCAGGGATTCAAATACATAAACTACATTTAATTTAGAAATGAGATACATCTGAATTCTTTAAGGAATTAAATAAAATATATATATATATATATATATATATATATATATATATATACAATGAAAGAA
>NC_043717.1:104732216-104846189 GCF_006229205.1 Suricata suricatta
GTTTTTTTTTTTTTACTCCCAGATTGTCATTTAGCCTTTCATGAAATTGTTAAGGCTAAAAAAATTTATACGGTCTCTGCTCCTCAGATTGTCACGTAAGGAGCATTGCCTCCAATTAGTTTTATAAAATGATTTTAAAAAACCTTTAGTCTCCCTTCTGGCAATAAGCTTGTCACTTCAAACAATTCCAAGTGAGGGAGGTATGATGATAAGTTGGTCCTAATGGCATATTTTGGAATAATTTGAGATTATTGGCATTGTTTGAAATCAAAAGAAAAACAAACTTAAAGGAGCCTGGCTGTACAGTATGACTGAATGGAGCAACCAGCACAGATGTACAGTATCAAAGGAAATTGTGTTCTGTTGGAATGAAATGATGTGAGAAACTACATTATGACCTATAAAGGAGTTATGACAGTGTTTTTTGCTACCAGTGTCCTTGCTCTCTCCAGTAAGTCACTGCTGTTTGAATGATGCTAGTATTTAAGTATGAAAATGATGTTTCAGCCTGTCACATGCTCTTAATGAATTGCATTTAAGATAACAGCAGAAACACATAAAATTACTTTCCAGAATGGGTTGTCTATCCCTAAAGGCCATAAAACATGTGTGCCCACTATGTAGGAAGCAGCCCTTTAGGAGGAATAGAAATTATTTAAAAATAGGAGCTAAAATTACAGCTACTAATCTGAAAGAACTTAAAATATAGGCCAGGTCCTGGAGACACAGCAAAAGGAGAATGTGAGAGAAAACCACAAGGAGGAGTGTAGGAAAATTAAAATAGAATGATAGTGGATCAATTTATAAATGAGGTCTAAATGGGCCTTTTTTGCAATAGTATTTATTCATATAACCAACATTTCATGAGTATCTTGCTCATGCCAGAGTCTGTGCTTGGTGCCTGGATATAGACATGAAAAAAAATAAAAATGGTCACTACTCTCTACTGAATGCAGATTATGCAGCAGGATTTGTGGTAGGCAGACTATTAACATTGCCCTTCTTATTTATTCCTCCAAGAGCTTTCAGTAGCAGTCACTATTATACCTAATAACTTTTCTAATATTTATCATTTAAGGTCTCCATGAGATACAGAGAATCTGTTCGAATCAGGATAATTTGTGGAGCAGGGTAGGTTTTTATAAAGAAACTATAATTATAAAGCTGTGGGTGGAATAGAAAAGAAACTCAAAGGATACTGTAGGAACCTCAGTTAGTAGTGGCAAACTGTCACCACTTCTAGTGTGAAAGGACCTGGAAGAGGTAGGGGTAGAATTATGTAAAGCTGGACTTGAGAGCGACAGAACAATTATATCTAGGAATACAACCAGTCTGGCATTACCCACATAATAGATCTAACTCTCCCTCCCTCAAATATTTTCCTTGGGGTTTTCCATTGACTAAACCCATCCCCAAACCAAATGAGTCTGTTTATGTATTTCATAACAATCAGCCTGCCAGGCAGAAAATAGGATGGAGGACGATAGAGAATGGATATGGAGGGAGCTACATATCCAGCGCATAAGGCCACACATTAAGAGACCATTGCACAATCAAAACTAGGCATAAATGGTTCCAGTGTTCATGGATTTTTCACGAAGCATTTCAATCTTACACGGTGATGCCTTGATAAGATGCTAATTTGGTAGGAGAGACATTCTTGTCAATAACTACAATACTTTTACAAATGAAGTGAGCGTTTAAGAACATAAATTAGTGATTTTGAAACATGCCTACTTCTAGCTTATAAATTTCCAAAGGCTTAGGTCTTATGGCCCTTGAATTTACCAGCATCCTAGAGTCTACTTTAGTTTGGCTTCTCGGGGCACTATGACGAATTAGACATCTCAAGGATCTCAATATCAAGTGTGAGACTATATATATAATCTGTAATGTATATTTTACAAACACACATGCACCTAACTATAACACAAGTGTCCAGATCTCTAGAAATTGAAAGACCAATTCCCTGTGGTATTGCATACAAGGAAACTATTACAATATGAGTAAAGGTTGGAGGAATTAGGAAAGATTTTATAGAAGTGGCATTAAAATAGGAATAGGAGAATCATGAAGTACTCAAGGCTAACTAGATATGAAATTGTAGAAACTATCAGGGAAATGTCAACTCCCAGGACATGCCTAACGTACCTTTTACCTTGTGAATCTGGGACTACAGTCTGATATCCAAGAACTTGGTTTATAGATTGTCACAGATGGAAGAATTCTAAGAACTGATTGCATTCAGCCTCACCTAAGGTAAAGCAAAATTCAAGTGGGGACTTTTATTGTTTTTGGCAACATTTTCTCATCTTTAATTGAAAGCATTTATATGTTCTTCTTCCAGCAAAGATGATATGTTATCAAGAGGTTTTTGTTCCTCAAAACACATCTTAGTGAACTTTGTGGAACTAAAATGAAAGTAGGGCTGAAGTGGAATCATCATTCAAGGAAGACTGTAATTTTTATTACAAATTTCAATATTCATTCAAAACCCCTCGCTTTCATTGTTCCTCAATATGCTCTTGGAACTTAGCCAGAATGTGAGATTTTAATACAGATATTAATACCACTTCTTATAAATCACAAGAAAAAGGAATTCTGCTTTTGACTTCTGAGACTTTGGCAAACTTTTCAGCATCTCTTAACTATGGTAGAGTAAATCTGAAAGCATAAAAGCACAATTCATATTAAAAATTCTAAGATCTGGCACTCAGTGAATACTTCATTTAATTGTTCTCTGGGAATAGATTTTTCACTAATGACAGTATATCTCTCCCATTCCATTCCAATGATTGGTATAGTTGACAGTAGGAGAAATCAATCTGCAGCCTTGACAATAAGGAAATATGAAAACTGGAAATTCACTGAAAGCATTTTAAAAATAAAATCAAATTCTCACATACCTTTAGAGTTGGGCATACTTTTTAAGATGACTATTTTAACTCTTAACCACCTATTGTTCAGTACACTGAACTTAAGAAGGGAAGTGATTTTTACCAATATCCTCTTGCTTGTTTGGTTGCCTTTTATTTCTAGACTTTAATACAATGATCTGTCCAACCATACATGTTCAAGTATGCACCCAGCTTCAAGTCTTCCTCTAGCAAATCTAGTCTGTCACCTCCATACAAAAATGTGTTGATTCCACATGATGAATATACACATTAAAATCAGCCCCTCATCACCTTTCCCTCTGCTACTGCTCTAGTTCTAGCTACTATCTTCTTTCTATATAGTTAACTTTTTTTTAATTTCAGTATAGTTGACACAATGTTACATTAGTTTCAAGCCTACAGCATAGTGACAACTTCTCTGTTATGCTATGTTCGCCACAAGTGTAGCTACCATCTGTCACCATACAATGCTGCTACTAGAGTATCATAGACTATATGCCCTGTGCTGTACCTTTCATCCCTATACCTTATTCATTCCACAATTGGAAGCCTGTATCTCCCTTTCCCCTTCATACATTTTGCCTATTCCTCACTCCCTCTGCTCAAGGAGCCATCAATTTACTTTCTGTATTTATAGTTCTGATTCTGTTTTTTTTTAGGTTTCACATATGAGTGAATTCATATGATATTTGTCTTTTAGAGTCTACATTATTTCACTTAGCACAATAGCCTTTAGGTCCATCCATGTTGTTGTGAATGGCAAGATCATATCTTCTTTACAGTTCAATAATTTTCTTATGTGTGTGTGTGTGTGTGTGTGTGTGTGTGCGCACACGCGCAAATGTGCACACATGCACAGAGATACACACACCCCACATCTTCTTTATCCATTCATCTATAGATGGATACTTGGATTGGTTCCATATCTTAACTATTGTAAAGCTGCAATAAACATAGAGCATTTATCATTTCAAACCAGCATTTTTTCATTTTTTTGTGTAAATATTTAGTAGTAAAATTACTGGATCATAGATATTTCTATTTTTAGTCTTTTGAGGAATGTCTGTACTTTGTTCCACAATGGCTGCACCAATTTAAATTCCCACCAACATTTGACAAGGATTTCTTTCTCTTTACATTCTTGCCAACATTTGTTATTTTTTGTCTTTATGATTCTAGCCAGGTGTAAGGTGATATCTCATTGTGTTTTTGATATGCATTTCCCTGATGATTAGTGATGTTGAGCATCTTTTCATGTATCTGTTGGCCATCTGCATGTCTCCGAGGCAAGGGAAACAAAAGCAAAAATAAGCTTTTTGGACTATAGCAAAATAAAAAGCTTTTGCACAGCAGAATAAACCATCAACAAAATGAAAAGGCAGCCTACTGAATGAAAGAAGATATTTGCAAATGATTATCTGATAGAGGTTAATATCCAAAATAAATAAAGAACTTAAACAACCCAACGCCAAAGAAAACATTCCAGAAATGATATGACTAAAACATGGGGAGGAAGACCCGATCATACATTTTGCCAAAGAAGACATACAGATTGTCTTTTCATAGGGTTTTAATGGAGTCCTTTCAGTTACCAGGAAGAGTCAAAAATTTTATTTTATTTTTTAATGTTTTATTTATTTTAGAGAGAGAGACAGGGACAGACACATCATGAGCAGGGGAGGGTCAGAGAGAGAGGGAGGCACAGAATCTGAAGACAAGTTTTAGGCTCTGAGCTGTCAGCACAGAGCCTGACATGGGGCTCAACCCCCAAACTGCGAGATCATGACCTGAGCCGAAGTTGGACGCTCAACTGGCTGAGCCACCCAGGCACCCCCAAAAATTTTAAAATAAAATACAATGGTCTTATTAAGTATCCGAGCTTCTTTAGCCACTCACCAACTAATACAGTTGTACTGTTAGACTTAAATGTCCAACTCTTTGACAACATATGGCTCTCTCTTTTCTCTAAAATACCAGCTGCACACACTGTGAAAACATATTGTTCCCTCTACTAAATATTTGTTCCATCTTTTGAGATGCTACTTACATTTCATTTCTTCTGCAAAACCTTCTCTACTACCCAGGACAATGAAGCCCTACTTACTCTGTGCTTTCAGCATCATGCACAAAATTGTACCATAAGCTTTTTATTTTGTTGCAATATCCTTGAAGGCAGGGGATATGTATTGCTCAAATTTGTATTTTTATGGTTATTTATTCCTTTTGAGAGAAAGAAAGAGAGAATATCAAGCAGGCTCCATGCTCACAGAATGGAGAATACCAGGCTCCACCTTACAAACTGTGAGATAGTGACCTGTGCCTAAATCAAGAGTCAGACATTCAACTGACTGAGCCACCCAGGAGCCCCTCAACTGTGTATTTTTCATGTGTACAACCATGGCTGGAATATAATAGAAGCTTTAATTATTTAGAGAATGAGTTTTTAAAATTTTTTTTCAATGTTTATTTTTAGAGAGATAGAGAGAGAGAAAGAAAGACAGAGTGCGCGCGCGAGTGAGCATGAATGGGGGAGTAGCAGAGAGCGAGAGAGAGGGAGACACAGAATCCGAAGCAGGCTCCAGGCTCCCAGCTGTCAGCACAGAGCCTGATGCAGGGCTCGAACTCAGGAACTGTGAGATCATGACCTGAGCAGAAGTTGGCCACTTAACCGAATGAGCCATCCAGGCACCCCTAGAAAATGAGTTTTTTAATAAATTAATCACAATTGAGATATGGTTATAAAGGTCAGCCTATATGGATATATTGAGGAGTAGAGACTTCTGTGGCAAGATATATTTCTATTGTCATTCTAATTGGTATTATAAGGTCTGGCACAAATGGGTTAGTAGTGAGCCAGCGAGTCTGGGCTTCAGGTTGTAACTTTGGAAAGCATCCCTGCATTTAACACTGTTTTTCATAAACAGGTGCAAAATGACACTAGCCAGTGGAGTAATAGAATAAATGTCCTTCCAGCAATATGAATTTCTGTATGCCAACAAATTGCAAATTTACTGTTATTCCATACTCCACATTTGGCTAATGTAAGAAAGATTTGGGGAGTCTTTTTGGGATAACTTGAGGCTGCTCCTCTCAGTCTTTCTACCCAAGGACTGTTAAGGGTGAACAACCAGTTGCCAAGGGCTGCCTTCTGAACTTTAAAGCATTTCCCTGCTATAATGTGCTGGGAGTTGGGGAAGGGCAGTATTTGAGAATCAGAATTAGTTGTAAGTGTTACTATCTGTACATAATAATTCTTGAATAAATTTTCCTGTGAATGGATTCTGTTTCAAATTTCAAATTCAGGTTTCCTAGATCTATTAAGCTGTGTTGAGATTCCCACTTGTAGGTTTCTTCCTCAAATGTGTCTTAATAGAAAGGGCTGAATGTTTTTTTCTTCAAAATTTGCATATTCAGTTATTGCTGAAGCATGGTGAGGTCATTTGTTCAGTAACCCACTAATTTGTTTAATAAATACTATGAACCCCTACAATATATCAGACATTGCGCCTGCACTGGATATACAGCAGTGTACAAGACTAATAGGGTTTGTCCCTACCACTATAGAGTTTATATCCTATTGGAAAACCACTACATATTTATTAGGCATCCATTATGAGTCCAGACTCTTCTTAGCAGTCAGGGTGATTAAAAAAACATGAAATGTAGAAAGCATACTATAATGTCTACAAGGAACTTTCAATTTTGAAGGAAAAGTGAATTAAGACACTGATCCTCATTGGTAAAATAAGAAACCATTTTATTCATGGTGTGCTTCTTGGAACAGACTCAGCCATTCATCAACATTTTATGTCTCTCCCTAAATTCCTATACATGTAAAACTCCACTCTGTTTGCTAAAAAGAATGTTTCTTTGAAGTGCTATTCCTTACATGGCCCTATATCTGGTATGTATTAGAGCCCATTTTCACTATTTCAGACTGTATTATGAAGCAACATGTCTGAAGCAACATGTCTGAATCATGATGGCTATATAGGGAATATAGAAATGTCTTAAAATAGCATTTATATAATCTTAATTAGAACAAGGAAGGATGAAGCAGGTATCAGCCTGTGAATGAAAGGTTTTATTATTCTGAATATTGTTTTCTCCCTTTTTGCCTTAAATTTTGCTTTTTATTTTTTGAGAGAGAGAGAGAGAGAGAGAGAGAGCGAGCATGTGCACACGCACAGAGAGAATCCCAAGCAGGTTCCACACCATCAGTGTGGAGCCTGATGTGAGGCTCAAACTCAAGAACTGTGAGATCATGACCTGAGCCAAAATCAAGAGTCCAGGTGCTTAACCAACTAAGCCACCTAGGCACTCTTGTTCTCTCCCTTTTAAAGAAAGAAAAATACAGGTTGTCTAATGTTTCAAACTTGGAGAATGATAGTTGTGTATTTAAAATGGATTGGATGTCATTTTGCTTAGGTAAGCACTAACTGGAAAGACAAATGTTTTACATCTGATATCGCCATGCCTTGTTTTTTCCCCAAGCAAAGTACACTAGTTAGTGAAACATGAGTTTCCCATTCCTGCTATAATTGAACCTTTGAGCAGATATCTTTACCTTATGGATCTACATGTTAGTACATGTTTTATTTTTTATTTTTCCAGATGATACTTTGAGTTTCAATTTGACTCCATCGTGAATTCTCCTGTAAAAACAAACTAGAAATGGGGGCCTGGCAGGGAAATATTAGCCTATGGGAGGTCAACAATTTAATGCCCATTTCCTAATACATAAACCGTGAAGAAGTTTCCCCAGCATATGAAAATCTTCCATTTTGAGATCAGAGTAGGAATTAGGGGGATAGAAAGTTGGTGCCATTTGCCTTTCCTTTCTTAGTTTCTTTATCTCTTTTCTTTCTTTCTGTCTTTTTTTTCTCTTTCTCCTTTTCTCTCTCTTTTTCTTTCTTACTCTTGCAAGAACCTGTAAATATGTTTCCCACTTTCATTTCTAGTGATTGAGGTTGCAAAGTGCTTAAGTTTCAACTGTGAACAGACTTTGGACAATTGAAATGGATTGCCTGTAAATTACCGAGGTAGTTAATAGAAAGTAATCCAAATAGGGTAGATACCAGTAGCTTTACTCCATTTTCTTCTGGAAGCTTTCAGTTAGATAGGCATAGTGAAATTTGCAGCATTTCTGAATTATAGGGCAGACCCATTTCAATCTCATAGTTTGTACCTGCAAAATGTCACTGTAGAGATAATAGCCAGATCTTTTTTGTGTGAAGAGTCATACTCTGTCAATAATTGTTCCCCTGATAATGCCAAATATTTGCAAAGGGAAAATCCTTGGGGTCTACATGTTTAACCAGAATGGTGGTGTTCACACAATTGGTGCAGCTTCCCTCTTCTGGAAAACAGCATATACCTCTCTCCAGTCTCCAAAACCCTTGGCTCTGATAGGCTTTTGACCCAGAGTAGTTTGGGGAAGCTGGCTAGCCTTTTCCTGTTCTGTGGACCCTACCATGTGCTTGCCCCTCCCAGGGTTTGCAGGCCTTTAATCATTTGTCTTTGTAACCTTGAGTAGGATAGATTCATTGACTAAGGGGAGTATCTCAATATCTTTCAAATAACTTTTCCATTGACTTTATGATATACCAGTTTTGACTAAATAGAAAGTCAAGATGTTGACAATTTGACAAAGAAAACTAAATTTTGCTTCAGTTGGATGTCAGTGAATAACGAATTGCTTTCTTTTGCCTTTCAAGTGGTTTGTTTTTGTAACATTTAGAATCTAAATAGAATGGCAATATCTTCTTTAGCATATAAATATCAAGACTATTAAATTGAAATGCTTTATGAGGGAACGCCTTTCAGTTCATTCATTTATGAAAAAGGTTTTTAATTTATTTTTACTTCTATTTCTAGCATTAATTTGGGGTTAGGGTTTAAAAAATAAAATTCTCTTAACTTGTCAAGTTTGTAAGCATTTATCAAGAAATGGCATTAGCCAGAATTTATAGATCTATATAGCCTTTGAAATCTTCCCAAAGAGGAACAAAGGTTTTCCTAAATAAAAAGAGCACTTTTTAATTATGAGAACTTTGCATTGATTCTAATACCTAAAAAATGTTAATGCTCAATTGAAAATATTAGCAAAGTAATTTTTACCATTTAGCTTTGTTATAAAATGTTTCATCTAGTAATGAAAATTGACAGCAACAAAGCCTTTGAAATGAAAGGGTTTATGTATTTTTATAAATGATACATGGTAATAGCTATACTGGAGACTATAAAATTTCTCTAATAAAAGATCAAAGATATGATCATGGAAATATTAGAACGTCCTCATTTTACTTAGTTTCTTTTTATTTAAAATAAAATGAATTTATCCATGAGTATATAGCAATCCAGAAACAATTTTTGTTAGCAGTTACATATGAAAGCAATCAAATTTTATCTTATCACCTGTAACGTTTAGTGATGGAAGAAACATTCTCTTAGAGAATAATGAAATCATACCAAGATCCCATAACATAGAGAAGAATGGGTCTGAGGTAGGCTAAATTCCTCACTAATATACTTTTAAGAAAATTACACACAACTTGACATATAGAACAAATGAGCACTTGGGTTCCAAAACACGTTGATCAAGAAAAATCAAAGAGATTATGTAGGAGGCCTAAAAAGTTTTCTGAAGAGGTGAAAATGGTTTTTGTATCTTTAAAAATAGAAGACAGAAGGACCCTGAAAATGTCAGCTTTTTCCACTTCATTTGTATCCCTGAAAATGTACCTGGAAAATTACTAGTTAATTAGCAGGCCCTGAATGAGGTACCCAGGAACACCCAGACGTGATCACAATACCCTCAGCCTTCTTTCATGTTCTGAACTAAACAAACCTCATGACCCATCACAAAGTGGAACTATCTAATGTTCTGTGTGAACATATAGAAGTATCAGAATTTTGAAGTTATAAAGAACATGAAAGTCTTTTGTTGGACCTTGTTGTGAACACGAGGAAACTGATCAGAGAATTGAAAATGCTTAGGTCAAGACCACCGGGTCAGTGAGAGTCAAATCTGGAGCTGATCCAGGTTTCCTGACTCCCCAAACTGGGGTCTTGCCAAGAGGTTTGGGCTGCTGTAGATGGTGTTTTGTAGCTAGTGTTTGCCAGCTGCTTGCTGCAATGCTCTTGGTTCTCTAGTCAGATTTCAGTTTTCCACCTGATAAGATACCTAACATTTCTCACCATGCAGTTAACAAACAATGGTCCACAGCCTGACTGTGAATCCATAATATTGTTTATGCACAGAGACTGATCTCGGCATCAAGAAATACTTTTCTCATAATCATGCGTAATGTTAACCTGTTCAGTTTGGCTTAACAGAGAATGATTTTTGTAGCATCATTTCCCACGGCCTTCACTTACCCTACTATACTCCAGACATGTTGGCTGACTTGACAGTTCTTAGGCTTGCCTTGCACTTTCATTCCACTTTGACATTGTTCACTAGCATTTCTTAAGCCTGGAATGTCTCCTCCACAATTACTTTTTTGTCTTCTAAAATTCTCCTCACTAAAAATAAAGAACAACATAACCCAGCAACAAAATGTACAAAAAATATGAACAGTCCGTTTATAGATGCAACTTGTCATTAGACATATAAAAATACTCAACCTCATTAATACAAAAGTGCAATTTAAAATGAAAAGCCATTTTTCATCTTTGAGTTTAGCAAAAGCATGTTTGCTAAAGAGCTCTGTTAATGAAAATATGGGGGAATAAGTAACCTTATGAAAATGCTGGGAAGAGTGTATATTTAGACATCCTTTCTGGGTGAGCAATTTGTACTATCACAATGAAAATGCATGAACTATTTAAATCTAGTAGAGGCAATTCTAGAACTCCAAAAGAAATATTCACATGTATGTTAAAGGGTTGTGCATGAATATACATGTGTGTGTTCATATGGATACCATGTACATGTACATGTGGTGGATGTCTATGTGTGCTAACTTTATAGAGGACAATTCAAGCTTTGGGTCATAATGACAATTCCTTGCCCCTGGGTGGTGCCTTAGAGTTTGTAAAACACATTCTTCATTTTCTCATTGGAAACTCAGGAGTTGGTGTTATCTAAGAATCTTTCAAAGACTCTTTTTAAAGAAAATTTTATATTACATTCATGAGAAGCTGTTTAAGGAAAGGGAGCTAGTTAAGAGGACCCAAAACAGTACGTGTAAAACCAGCTTTATAAGTCTCCTCCTGGGTAGGGTGAGAGAGGCTGGAAGAGGATACAAGAGAGATGGCCTAAGGGAAAGGTCTGTGGATGAACAAAACAGAAAATGGGCCAAAGCAATTCCTTGGGGTCAAACCCTCCTTTACCAGACATTTTCTCTAATTCATGAAGAAATTCCCATCTACCTATTTTGTTTTGAAAATGATTACCTCCACGTATCTTTCGTCAGACCCAATGAGCTAAACATCTGTGAAGAAAGCAGTGCTCCTTCCAAAGACAGTATGATCTATATTTATTCTGGATGATTCTATATATTGTGTAATCGTGTTCTTTAATGTCATCTTATTACATTTCATTTTTATTTATTTAAAAAAAGTTTTTTAATCTTTATTTATTCTTGAGGGAGAGAGAGAAATGGGGGTGTGAGCAAGGGAGGAACACAGAGATAGGGAGACACAGAATCCAAAGCAGTCTCCAGGTTCTGAGCTGTAAGCACAGAGCCTGACATGGGGCTCAAACTCATGAACTGTGAGATCATGACCTGAGCTGAGGTCAGGCATTCAACTGACTGAGCCACCCAGGCACTCCATATGTGTCATTTTTAATCTGTCTCCAACTGATTAAAGGAAAACAGCATCCAGGGAATGGGTTAAATTTGGACGTTTATGCTGGACAAAATATTCAATATGCCAGGAGCTGAAGTTTTTCCTGAACTCAGAACAGTACTTTGAGTGAAGTCATCCTTCCATCTTCGCTCTGTATCTTCTTGCAAAGAAACTCATGCCAGAACACATAACCACAACTTGCCTCTAATTAGCCATTAAGGTATTGTTTTTAAAGTCTCAATTTCCAGGACACAGATGTAAGCCTAAGTTCTAATTATGAAAGGCAGGGGCTTCTTTTCCAATTTTTTTTCTTTTTCTTTCATTTGCTGACAGATGGGACAACCCACTGTGTTTTCTTCAAGGATAAATTTCCAAAGGCAGAGGAGAGGAGGGCCTGGAAAACAATGGAGCTCTTTGATGAATGGAGGTTGTAAAACATAAATATAAAGCATGTAGTCCTGCCTCAGGAAATAATACCATGTTGATAATGCATGAGCTCAGAGCAGTTGGAAACACATATACATGCACTTATGTGTGTAGCATCCACAAGCCTGAGTACCAGTGGTGAGTAGAAGAGAGGATCAAAAACAGGAGAACGGTGCTAAGGAGAGGAAAATGGCTTGAAAGCACAGTGCTGATAACATACTACACACAAAGTAGGAACTACAGCGTTGGAAAATTCTGACAAAGCACTTGCATTTTGAGAGGAGGAAAGGAAAAGTGAAACTGTCAGTGAGAGTTATGAGAGCTGGGTACCAGCTTCAGGCCGGACTTCTGATATGGCAGAATCTTAACTGTCTATCCAATTGACATTATCTCACTATGCCATGATTTTATTTTGGATAGCAACATCACCAACTAAAAGATTATATGGCCCACTCTTCTTTCCAAGTAGAGATTGTCATGTGATTGTTCTGGTCAATGAAAGATAAGTAAAAGTCACTGGGTAGAGTTTCTGAACAAAACTGTCCAAGAGGTCAGAGACTGCTGGCACACAGGTTTTTGCTATTCTCCACTTTCTTGCTTCTTTCTTCCTGAAAGGGAAACAAGATGGCTAGATCTTCAATTCACCCTCATGAGATCATGAGATGACCCCTGGGTGGAAGACACAGACTATGGGAAGCATAACAGAAAAGAAAGAAGCCTAGGACATTCATGACTTCACAGAGCTGCTATGGAAACCCTATGCTGCTTCATTGCAGGCTCTGGCCAAAGAAAAATAATATCCCATTTGTTTAATGCAGTGTTTTTAAAATTTCTGTTACTAGCAACTGAATGCAATCTCTTCTAAATCTGAGAATGTAGGGCTCTGCAATAGTCCCTCCACTTCCACCAAAAATCATCAAATAACACCTATCAGATTTCTGGAAGGCAGGAGAAGCCAGCGACAGCTATATCCAGCAGCAAGTCTTTCCAGAAAGAAATGGCCATGCACACATGCCAGCTACCTTTTTCCTCACAATTTCTGAGGACAGGATAATTTCTTTCAACCTATTTTTACTAGACTAGTTTCCAAATGGGTGAAATTCATGTGGAGTGAACTGTTCCAGGATTGCTCTGAACAGCAGCACTGAGAAATGATGGCAAAGCAGATCAAAATGAACTCAGAGCTGGTTAGTTCTCAAAGGAACCTCCTCTTGGCCTTGACTGGTGTTTGCCCCTACTCATTTCTGCAGCCTAAATTTCTTCTTACTGACTTCTTCCTTCCCTCTCCCACACACTTTTGTCTCTAGCCACATGTAAGTACATGTAATTAATGGATAACATCATTCTATTTCTCACCTCTAAGTTTTCCTACGTGGTAGTTTCTCTGCTCTTTCATTTAACTCGTTTGTCCTCTGGAACTCAGTTCTCATTCTGCCTTTTCCTGAAAGCTTTTGATTTCTCTCTTTTCCATCCCATCTTAACATATATATCTCCTTCATTTGCTTCCTGGTCTTACCACTATCATAGGCCTTACCACAGTGAGCTATCAAGCATGACTCCTTCTTTCTTCTAGAGTTGTTGAAAGCATGAACTATGTATGATTCATTTCCAATTCCTAAGCCTTAATACAATAGTAAGTAGTACTCATTAAATATTTGTTAAATGAATGCACATCATAAATAATTTTAAAATGCTTTTGATATTTTTCCACATTTATAATGCTTTTCTAGAATTCATGTTAAGTAAAATACATCCTTAGGGTAATTTGCTGACATAAAGCCAGGCACTAATGAGATTTTATCATAATGCTGGATAAACTCTAAGATGATTTCAGGTAGAACACACAAAGAGAAATAACTTAATGCAGAACCTTTTTTATACATTTTAACACTATGGCAAATTAGTCTGATGGTTTATATCCCCCACCCACTGTATTTTTTCATGTTTTTGTATTTCAGGCCAAGTAGGCTCTGTGTGAACTAATTTATAATTGGAGATTGGAGGAAGATGTCATAGTTAAACAGTTGAACATATATATTTTTTGTTTTTTATATTGCATTGAGAAGTCTGGTCTCCTAGGAGGTTGGCATATTAGTGTAACACCCTGGAAGGATAGGGGAGTACCCAACATTAGCCCGACAGCACCCATGGTGGACCTAACAGATCACAGCATTCTTTCACACAGACCCTACATATTCCCCTAGAGTCTTTCCTAGCATCGACCACCAACCATTATCAATTAATCAGAGTCAGCCTGTGGAATAAAAGCTCTTTGTTACATCTAGGGCTAGATAAAAGATTAAGGGTATTAGAAATCAATATGATGATTAACCTGTAGATATGAATGGTATATCCATATCATGGCACATTAAAGAGTGTACAAATTAACTATAATGAGACATGGCAGATGACAGATTAGTCCTGAATGATACAACAGGCTTAAATATATCATCTAGAGGCATATGTTTTCAGACTGGGTTGTGTATTAGAATCACTGGGAGTGCTTATTGAAACACATATTGCTGTTATAACCCCAAGGTTTTTTATTAAGCAGTTCTGGGGTCAAGCCTAAGAATTTGTATTTTTAACAAATTCCCAGGGATTGATGGTCCTTTTCCTATAGGCAACATGCTTTAAGAATCACTACCCTAGGTATCTGAATTAAAGTAATTGTAGTCCATATTTGCAAAAATTTTAGGAGATTACAGAAATAAATTAATATCCCCTGAGGCTACATCTGTGCTAGGGACAACAAAAAGGAATAGAAGATATGCCCTTTTGTCCCCAAAGAATGAACAGTGTCCTTAGATGGTTAAGTCAGACTCTGTGGGTGATATCATTCCCATCCGCAGCATGCTTGCCATTTCCACACGCAATATTGACAAGTAAGTATTTCTATTTTTGTTGACCCTCATGAAATCAGACTCATGTATCTAAGTGCTTACTGACTTTCCCATCTGGATGTCCAATATATATCTTCCAGACCAGAAATCATGAATAGGGTTATCTCCTGTGTGAAATGGAATTGACAGTAGCTGAATTGAGAAGGATTCTGAGGCCAGGACAGGTTCAAGGTGGAAAAGCCCCCCAAACGCTGATTGATTTTCTGTCAGGAGCATAGGAGTATTTGGTGTTTGCCATATAAGTAGGAAACTGTAAATGTTTCCTGACCTAAAGGGTCTCCTCCTCCTCTTCCTCTCTTGGTATATTCTGTGAAGAGATTGGAATGTGCCTTTTGTCCCCTTTAGAACCACAGCAAGTACTATATCCCTGGATAAACAAAGCCATTCTTAGATAATTATTTAATGTAAATCATCTCTCTTTAAAATTCTTTGTTCCACTCTCCTGATATTCTTTATTTTCCAAAAGTATCTGCTCTCCTACTCTCTGGGTTAGGTTGATAGGGTATCTATGAACTTTTAGTAGTGAATTCTGAGTATCAGCTTTGGATACCTCTTCATATTCCTATCTTCAAATTAACATCCACCTGTGATGAATTACTTCTGTGACCCATGATTTTCATCTTTACTAACCCCCCCCACCCCGCTGTTTTATTTGTATTGAGCATTATAGTCTCTGGAAATGGTACCCCATCAATCAAGAAACTTCTTCCTTTTTCTCTTTATCACTCTACTCAGGTTCCTGGCTTTAGTAATATTTATTACCTATCTTCTATTTCTTTTTTCTGCACTTGTTCCACATTAATATTTTTTAATGTTTGTTTATTATTTTTGAGAGATAGTGTGAGAGGAGCAGGGGCGGAGAGAGAGGGAGACACAGAATCTTCTATTTCTACCACTGTCAATGTATTATATCGCTGACTATCTTGGTCCTTCTTGGCTGTAGTCTCTTTTTCTAAATAAAAACGGAACCCCCAACCTGTTTAAAACTCTTCAGTAACTCTCCATTGCCTACGGTACTGTTTTGCAAACGTTCTTATTGAAAGGCCTATAATGATACAGAGGAGATAACATTCATTGTGGCTCACAAGGCATGAGTTCTCTAGGCATAGAAGATGAAATATTTTATTCTAGCCCAGTTAAAATGGATGGGGTTGGGTGGGGGAAAATGTTTAAGTGTTTAATAAAATGGCACTACAGGTACCCTTGTGTCCACTTCAATCAGAGTTGCTTCTGTGATTTATGTTTTGAGTCCTGCATAAGTTTTCTTTTGGAAAAGTAGTTTAAGAAAAATATCTGTAAACCTTTGGGGGTGAAAGATAAAATCTCCAAATATTTTAGGTAGTTAAGACTCTCTGTGATATAGTCCCCGGATATCTTTCCGGCCTTTAATCTTATTATCTCATGTTCTCTTTAAAATAAATACAAGTGCACCCCAATACCCCTGTCTCCATGTTTTCATGTGTGCACATGCTGCTGTTCTTTCTACCTGGAGCACCGTTTTTTTTTAATCTCTCCAGCCCAGTGAACTCATTCATTATAGCCCAGAGCAATTATCAACTTCTAGGTTGAGTCAGACATAACTTACATCCTCTGTGCTCCCATGGTGCTTTGCAAATACTGCAATATGGCAAATATTCTCTTGACTCAGACACTTAAATATCCTGGAGGAGACAACATCTTTAATTGCCTCAAATCCCACCAGTGTATCTGACACAGAGTGGCTGCTGTTCAGTACATGTGTTAAAATGAATGAACAAAGAAATAAAAATTTTAATAGGTATGTAATGAATAACACTGATTTATATATGTATTATTTGATATTTGATGCATTATATTTTTCTGCCATGCAGTGATAGAGGTGGTACCAAAGTAATGGCATTAAATTGTAGCTATATGCTGTAACAGATTCATGGCCTTTAGCATGTTACCTAACTTTCTCCATATTATAGTTTCTTCATTAGTAGGGAAAGAGTGGCTAGTTGAAAAGAATGAATTAGTTGACCTATGTTAATCACTTAGCACAGCACCCAGCTCATCATAAGTACTCAGTATTTAGCTAATACTATTGCTTAATTTTATTGATACATTGACTTGTAACATTCATTAAGTAAGTATATTTTAGTCTCACATTTCAACAACTGAACATCTTTAGGACTTAAGTCTCAGCTGTTAACAAGCCTAAATTAATAAAAAAAAATAGACAATGAAATGAATCCATTTTTAGGCCAGATTTAGAACTCTTGAGCAATGAAGATATTTTCTAAAATAAATCAGGTTGTTAATACTTTATTTTTACCATGTTCTATGTTTCCATTCCTAGGACATTTGTAAAAAATCCAGTATGAAAGAAAGTGATTACACCTAGCCACTCTTTGATTTGCTTCCCAATTGCTTGTTTAAGCCTGATTCCAATTAGGGTATAATTTACAATCAATAAAATACACAAACAAGTGTTCAGTTCCATGGCTTGACAAGTTTTTGAACCCCTGTAACTACCATCAAAATGAAGATATCCTATAGTTCCATCACTCCAGGAAGTTTTCTCATGCCTCAGCTGAGCCAATTTCCACATCATCCTTATAGAGGTAACCACTTAGCAACTTACTTCACCAAAGATCAGTTTTGACTGTTCTTCTAATTTATATAAATTGGATCATGCAATATGCACTTTTTGTATATGGCTTCTTTCACTCAAAGTCATGTTTCTTGGATGCATCTGTGGTGTTGCATTTATTTCTATTTCATTGTTTTCTTTGGCTGAGGAGTATTCCGTTATACAAATATACTTCAATTTATTTATCCGTGTTCCTGTTGATGGGCATTTGGGTTGGCTTCCAGTTTTGGGCTATTATAAACAAGGTTGCTAAGAATGAACAGTCTTGCACACGTCAGTTTGTAGACCTCTGTTTTCATGTCTTTTCAGTAAGTATCTAGGAATAGATACTGGAAATATACATCCTTGCCAAAATTTGATGTAGTCAAACTTCATGTTTTAGCCAATGTATTGAATGTGAAATTTTGTCTCATTGGGATCTTATTTTGCATTTCCCTAGTGAATATATGATATTAAGCACCTCATTACATGTTTATTGACTGTATATACATATATACATACACAAACATGTATGTATGTATTGTTTTTCAAGAAGCTATTGTTTTGCAGTAGTTTTTTATATGTCAGGATAAGAAACATTTTGTCAGATAGGTGTACACAAATGTTTTTTCTCAGTCTATGACTCTATCAAAGATATACCAAGCCAGACATTAAAGTGGTCAGAACAGGTTTTATTCAATAGGGGGAGGGAGTGAGCAGGGACTTGTGTGAAAAATTACAAAGAGTTGATCAGTGGAAATATGAATAGGCTGGCTGGTGGTTATGGAAGCTAGAGATTCTATCCTGCCACAGAGACTGGGAGACAGTCCCTATCCTTCATGATGATTACACTGCACAGAATGGCTTTCAAGTCCTTGAGAAAGACAGCCTGAATTGCAGAAAATACTTATGTATCTTAAAGAAACAGAGGAAGCATTTGTAATTGTCCTCTTTGTAGCAAATGCTACAATGGGAGATGCATCAGGGGCCTTGGCTAGGACAAACAGGAAATTCTTTTGATAAGCCTTGAGTTCTTTAGACAGGAAGTGCCCTTAGGCTACCAGAAGCCACGGTAATGGCAGTCAAGTCCCTTAGTGCAGGAGTGTTGAGAGACCTTTTGTACTTCTGACTTGCCTGTTCATTTTCTGAATGGTGTCTTGAATAAAACTACTTTTAATTTTTATGAAGCCCAGTTAATACTTCTTTTTTTAATGTTTAATTTTGAGGCAGAGACAGAGTATAAGCATGGGAGGGGCAGAGAGAGAGGGAGACACAGAATCTGAAGCAGGCTCCAAGCTCGGAGCTGTCAATACAAAGCCCAACACGGGCCTTGAACCCAAGAACTGTGAGATCATGACCTGAGCTGAAGTTGGATGGTCAACCAACTGAGCCACCCAGGTGCCCAATACTTCTTTTTCTTTTATGATTCGTGTGTGTATGTGTGTGTGTGTGTGTGTGTGTGTGTATGTGTTTCTCTGAGATATCTTTGCCTGCCCCCAAATTATAAAACATACTGAAATATCTTCTTCTGGGAGATTTGTACTCCTGGGATTAACATTCTGGTCTAGGATACATCTCAAATTAATTTTGTATATAGACTGAGATTTCTGTTCTGGTGCATTTTCTCCCTATATGAACATTATACTTTCCCAGCATCTTTTTTTTTTTTTTAAAAAAGACATACTTTTTCCTCCATCAAACTGCTTTGGCATCTTGGTATAAAATCACTTGGCAGTATAAGTGTGAGTCTATTTCTGGGATACCTATTATGTTCCATTGATCTATTTATCCCTTTACCAATACCACACTGTCTTAATCACTATAAATTTAGATTAAGCTTTGAAATCTGATAGGTTGAATCCTCCATATTTAATTTCTTTTTCAAGATTGCTTTACATGTGGTAGATCTTTTTCATTATCAGATAATTATTTTTTAAAAATTCATCATGAGATATTGATAGGATTGCATCTAGTATAGGCAAATTTGAGAATAATGATATCCTAATAATACTGAGTCTTTCAGTTCATGGACGTTTTCCATATTTATTTCACTTCTCTTTAATTTCTTTTAGCAATGTTTGTAGTTTCAAGTGTACTTGTGTTACACATCTTCATGAGACTCTTAAATATTTGCTACTTTTCATGGTATTAAAAATAGCAATAATTTCAGTTTTATTTTCCAATTGATTCTTGTTAGTACATAGACCTAAAATAGAAATTTTATGTTAACTTTACAGGATGCAGCCTTGCTAAACTAGCTTGCTACACTAGTAGTAGTGTTTAAATTTTTTTTTTAAATTTTCATACCACCTCAAACTGGTCAGAGCCATTAAAATGAACAAATCAAGAGACCATAGATGCTGGCGAGGATGTGGAGAAATGGGCACCCTCCTACAATGTTGGTGGGAATGTAAACTGGTGCAGCTGCTCTGGAAAACAGTGTGGATGCTCCTCAAAACCTATCCATAGAACTCCCTTATGACCCAGCAATAGCACTGCTGGGGATCTACCCAGGGGTTACAGAAGTGCTGATGCATAGGGGCACATGTACCCCAATGTTCATAGCAGCACTGTCAACAATAGCCAAATCATGGAAAGAGCCTAACTGTCCATCACCTGATGAATGGATCAAGAAGATGTGGTATATATACACAATAGAGTACTATATGGCAATGAGGAAGAATGAAATATGGTCATTTGTAGCAAAGTGGATGGACCTCGAGGGTGTCATACTAAGCGAAATAAGTCAGGCAGAGGAGGATAGATACCATATGTTTGCACTCATAGGTCTAATAGGAGAGACCTAACAGAGGACCATAGGAAGAGGAAGGGGGATAGAGAGTTGGGGAGAGTGAGGGACACAAATCATGAGAGACTATTGAATACTGAAAATAAACCAAGGACTGAAGGGGGAGGGGGAAGGAGGGTTGGGGGTGATGGTCATGGTGGGGGGCACTTGTGGAGAGAAGCACTGGGTGTTATATGGAAACCAATTTGACAATAAACTATTAAATAAAAAATTAAAAAATTTAAAAAAATTTAAAAAGTGGTTTTAAAGACTCCATAACATTTATTTCATAACAAATCTAGGAACAATAAGAATTTTACTTCTATTTTTCTAATCTAAGTCTTTTAATTCTCATCTTGCCTTATTGCACTGGATAGAAACCTCATGTTATGTTGCATTAAAATGGTGAAAACAAACTTCTTGCTGGATTCTTGATTTTAGGGGAAAAGGGTTTAATTTTTCACAGTTGAAATTATGATTGTAACTTATAATGGTAAACTTAATGTTAATTGTATATTTTTCATAGATAACATAAAAAGGAGGAAATTTTATAATATTCATAGTCTACATAGCCTGTAGTGTCATTCCTACTTTTTGTAATTTGTTCCTTCTATCTTTAGTTTTTTAGTTAATCTGACTAGAGATGTATCAAATTTATCGACTCTGTCAAAGAATCAACTTTTACTTTCATTGGCTTTCTCTCCTACTTGTTAAATTACATTTAAGATCTTCTTTTAGAGGCCCCTGGGGGGTTCATCAGTTGAGCGGCTGACTTGATTTCAGCTCAGGTCATGATCCCAGGGTTATGGGACCGAGCCCTGCATGGAGCTCTGCGCTGAGCATAGAGCCTGCTTATAATTCTCTCTCTCCTGCTCACACACATATTCTCTCTCTCTAAAACAAACAACAAAAATCCTCCATTTAGCTACATCCACATAGTTTGATATGTTGTATTTTTCTTTTCAGTCAAATAAAATTATTTTCTGCTTTTTCTAGTAATTTCCCTTTTGACCCCTAGGTTATTCAAATATTTGAGTATTTTTCATGTATAATTCTGTAATTCCTTTCTATTTTAATTCTTTTGTGGTCATAGAAACTTTGTATCATTCTGTTCTTTTAAATTTGGTAATATTTTTGCGTTTAATGTATGCCCTAAATTTCTTTCTCTTTTTCTCTCTCTCTTCAGCAGTTTAATGTGTCTTGGTATAGTTGATTTGGGTATTTATTTTGCTTGGCATTCTCTGAGCTTATTGTTTACATGGTTTGGGTGTTGTGTTTTTTTTTTTTTTTTTTGTGGAAAATTCTCAACCATTTTCCCTTCATATATTTCTTCTACCTCATGTTATCTTTCTTTTCTACTTTTGTGATTCCAATTACACGTAATTTAGAGCATTTGATATAGTCCCACAGTTGTGGATACTTGTGCCCAAGCCCACCCCCGTATACATTTTTTTCTTCCTCTTTGTGTTTACTCTTTGGTGGTGTCTACTGACCTATCTTCAAGTTCACTGATTCTTTTCTTAGATTCATTAAATCTAATAATGACTTTGACAAAGGGGTTTTTCATTTATCTTATTGTGTTTTTAATCTCTCCATTTCCATTTTATCATTTCTTGTAATTTCCATATTTCTTATGCATATAGTTTGCCTTTCAACCAGTGAGTTGCTAATCAAAGTCTTTTTTCTTTTTTAACTTCCCAGTCTGATAGATTCAACCACTGAATTCTATCAATCTGGTTCTGTTAATTGCTTGATTGATTCATAATATTTTTACTTCTTTGTATGTCACATAATTTCTGGTTAAATTCTGTGTATTTTGTTTAGGACAGTAGGAACTAAGAATTATAGTATGTATGCCCAGAAAACAAGTGTGCCTTTTTTTTTTTTTTGCTTGGTCTTCAGTGTGGAAGACCGATTATCTATCTACTAAGTAGTTGAGCTTGGTAGGGGTTTCTTGTTGTAATGATGACCTTCAGTGCAGCAGAGTCTTCAAGTGCCTCTAGTGTTACTTTGTATTTAGGGTGCAGTCTGGTTTTCCAGATAGTTTTCCTTAATGTCTGCTCCTCCTTCAGTAGTAGGTCTTCTCAAAGTAAGTCTCTTAACCCCTCTCTCAGCAGAAAATTGTTGTTGGTTGTTACTCAAAGCTCACTAGCCTCACAGAAGGTGGAAGGTGTTCTCTGTGGTTCAGATGTAAGCAGGCTCTGTGTCTCCCTCGTTGGTCTCATTGTGGGGCCTTTTTCTTTTTTTCTTTTTTTTTTTTTACATACAGTATTACATCATTTGTGAATAGTGAAAGTTTAAGTTCTTCCTTGCCAATTTGAATGCCTTTTATATCTTTTCATTGTCTGATTGCTGTAGGACTTTCCATACTCTGTTAAATAATAATGATGAGGATGGGCATCCCTCTCGTGTTCCTACCCTAGAGGAAAAGATCTCAGCTTTTCCTCATTGAGGATGATGTGTCAGTTTTTCATATGGCATTTACGATACTGAGGTATGTTCCCTCTATCCCTAATTTGTTGAAGCCTTTTGTCAAGAATGGATGCTGTTTGTAAAATGCTTTTTCTGCATCTATTTAGAGAATCATTTGGTTCTTATCCCTTCTTTTGTTAATGTGGTATATCACGTTGATTAATTTGCAAGTATTGAACCACACTTGCAGTCCAGGAATAAATCCTATTTGATTGTGGTGAAAAATCCTTTTAATGTATTGTTGGATTCAATTTGCTAGTAGCTTGTTGAGAATTTTTTGCATCCATGTTCATCAGAGATGTTAGTTTATAATTCTCCTTTTTAGTGGGGTCTTTCTCTGGTTTTGGAATCAAGGTAATGCTGGCTTTGTAGAATGAATTTGAAAGTTTTTCTTTCATTTCTTTGGAACAGTTTGAGGAGAATAGGTATTAAGTTCTTCTTAAATGCTTGGTAGAACTTCCTTCGGAAGCCATCTGGCCCTGGACTTTTTGTTGGGAGATTTCTGATTACTGATTCAATTTTTTTGCTAGTTATGGGCCTGTTCAAATTTTCTGTTTCTTCCTGTTTCAGTTTTGGTAGTTTATATGTTTCTAGAAATTTATCCATTTCTTCCAGATTGACCAATTCGTTGGCATATATATTTTTTTATAATATTCTCTTGTCACTGTGGGGCATTCTTACTGACCCTGTTCCTCCAACAGTAGAGTGTCTCTTGTTCTGGAACAAAGATGTGTTTCTACCCTTTGCCTAGTTATGGAGAGATTTTTCTGTTTCCTTCTCCCAGAGGTAATTGGTATTTATCTGTGACTGAGAGTGATGAAGTTTATTGTCATTCCCGCAGAGAAGGGTGATTCTGATGGAGTTTCATAACTGCTATCTTCTTCCTGGCCTGTACCATAAAGGGGGTTTCTCATCTTCTGCCCAGCCTCCATTCTTTCTCACGAGAAACCTGAGAGACTTCAAACGGATGTGAACTTGTCTTATGTGTGGTTCAAAGGGTTTTATACTCTTCATGTTAGGTCTCTTAATGAAGTCCAGGTCATAGATATTACTTCTGTTTGTTTTCTAATGTACTCAGTTGAAGACAGATTACCCTCTATATATTGCTTTAATTGTACTTTTTAAATTTGATAAGCATTGTTTCGTTACCATTCACTTCAAACTGTTTTCTGATTTCTTTGTGAATTCCTTGACCCATGTTTGTTTAGAAGTTTAATTTCCAAATATTTTGGATTTTTAGATATCTTATTGTAATTGATTTCTACTTCAACTTTGTTATGGTTAAAAAGCACACTGTATAACTTCAAACCTTCAAATTTTGGTTAGAGACTATATTCTACATAATGTAGATGCTTTGGCATTTATTGGCATTTGTTTTAAATTCCAGGATATGGAACTATATGACAGTCTTGGTGACTGTTTTGCATCCATATGAGAAGAATATATATTCTGCTTTTGTTGAGTGTGCTGTCCTATAATGTAAAATTGCTTTGAATATAGTGTTGTCATAATCTTATATGTATTTGCTGCTTTTATTCTCTATTTTTCCATGTGTTACTGAGAGCTAGGTTCTAAAATCTCTATGATTATAGATTTTTAAATGTCATTCTTTAGTTCTGTCATTTTTTGCACCATGTATCTTGAAATTCCCTTCTTTGTTGCACAGTGATTTAGTATTATTAAGTATTTTTATTGCTATGAAATACATCTTTTTATACCTGTAAATTATCTCAAATTCTTTGTTATGAGCATTTTCTTATGCTTATATAAGCATCTGAATCGTATACTGTACCCTCTTGCAACTTGCTAGCATATTTAAATATAAAGCATATTCTTATATTATATAATTGACTATTTCATTATTACGTCTGACACCCTCTGCAATTTTATTGGACTAAGTCCATTTATACTTAATAAAATTACTGAAGTACTTTGACTTAAATGCCATTTGTTGGTTTTTGTTTTATATTTATAGAGTTATTTTTGTCCCTTTCATCTGACCCTCTTTTGGATAAATCAGTTTTTAGTATTCTGTTTTATCAGCTCTGAGAACTTCTTAGGCAGTCCTCTTTCTGTTGCTTTATTGCTTCTAAAATTTTCAATGTGTATTTTTAAGATATCATAGTTTTCAAAAATATCACTTCAAGAACAAGACAACAAATTAAGTGTAATTCTATTTACTTTTCTTCCTATTTTTTGTACTTTTGTTTTATATTCTATTTCTGCATATGCTATAAAATTTACATTATTTATACCTTTGCTTTAAACAATCAATAGTTAAAATATATATCATACATTTTTAAAAGATATTTTATATTTAGCTAGATATATATACTTTGTTTTGTTGCATTGCTTCTTATTGCTTCCCCACCAGAATTCCATTTAACATCATTTTCCTTCACCCTGAAAATTATTTTTTCACCATTTTTTGAGATGCTAGTCTGCTCAGTGCACATTATCTCAACTTTTGTCCTTCTGAAAATGCCTTTTCTTTGCCTTCACTTATAAAAGATATATAAAAGCATCCTGGTTAAGTTTATTCCCACCTGAACTTTAAGAATATTTTTCCATTGTCCTCTGTTCTCAATTATTTATGTTTAAAACTTGACTGTCATATCTATCCATGTCCCCAAGTCTTTAATGGATCTGTTTTCTCTGGCTGCTCTTAAGAGTTGCTATTTACTACTTACTTCAGTAGTTTCTCCTTTGGGGAAAACCTTGCCCATGTCAGTACGGATAGGAAACGAAAGATGGGATTGAAATGTAGCCATAAAGTGTTGTTCCCAGACTCCCTGTGATAACAGTGGACACTTTTCACCTATATGTTGATAGTCTTCTAAGGATGATTAGTCTTTACACTCACACAAGGTCCCCTTTCTCTGAGAGATGGACTCAATAGCTGAGAACAATATGCCTTGTCCCTCCTGCCCAGTAGATTTCATTACCCCTAACCCTTACAACACAGGCATGTGGTCTGCACTCATTTTTGCCACAGAAGAGACCCCTTCTTGCTCTTTTTCATCGGGGTCCTACACTGAGAGTATGAAATCTGTCTGCAACATATATCATCATAGGATTAATTCTGCTAGAAAATCAACCATAGATCACACTTAAATACCAGAACTGAAGTAAGTTGATACAGTGCATTTAAAAAAAAAAATGGTTTTTGGAAATATGAATTTTGATGTGCCTACTCTTCGCAACTTCAAATTTATTTGGAACAACTAGGCAACAACTTCACTCCCACAGTAAACTTGTGATTACCTGAGTAATCGCACTAACTCTATGACCCGGCATACCTCTGGACAGGCTCCAATTAGCACCAAGGCCACAGCTGCATTTGCACACTGCTGCAACCATCTGCCTGCTGGTCTGAGAAGGAGCAGGATGCCTGGGGCCACATGCTTGAGACACCAAAACTAAATTCTCATTTTGCCTTTCATCTTCCTCTATGAAAGCTGCAGAGCGCAACATGTTGACCTCTGATATGAGGGAAGTCAAAAATAGAACATTCTCAGTGAAAGGCATCTGAGGACAAAAAAAACAAAACAAAACAAAATAAAAATGTGTAACAGTAGACTGGTATTTTGATTGTGAAGGCCAGAGGCCCTACCGCATTCTAATTGACATACTCTCAAATTAGATGTCTTTGCTAGATTATATAACTGCATCAATTCACCACTTCATCTTAAAATGAGTTCATTTTTGGTGAAAGATTCATGAGGGGACTAAATAGAAGTGACAACACAAAACTAAGCAAAGCTCACAGTCCCAATTGTGATGCTTAAAACTGGGCCAAAGGGGAAAATATTATGTGGTTAATACCATCTAAAGTCTCCCTTAATTGACCAGAGTTTTGTGAAAAAGTAACTTTTTATGTTTGGCTAGATGTTTGTATTTTCTTCTGCCCTTCTAGGAGATTTAGGAGGAAGTAAACAAGGATTAGGGGCTTTAGCACATTTTAAATATGTCAGGAGTCATCCCGTACCTATGGCTCAGTCTGGAAAAGTCAGGAACCAAGAAATGAAAAAAGGTTTAGGAGAAATCCTTTTATCATCCCTCTTGGACATTATCTCCAAATGCATCTTCGTCAAATCACTGGAAAGGCAAGGTACTTTTCCCTCACTTAATGGGCAAGGAGGGTATGACTGAAATTAGGAGCAGAGAAAATACACCCAACTCCTAATATACAGGAAGGAAACAGACCAAGGCTTTTGGTAAAACCTTGAAAAGATTGTCATTCCATTAGAGCTATAATTTAAGCAGAGTTTGAAATTCAGTAAGGGCTCCTTGACCCCCATTTGTGGTGAGGCTGGTGGAGAGAGTTGAGGGGCACTCTCATTTGGCCCCATGAGCAGAAAAAGTTTCATGAAAGGTTGGCAACAGTATCCTGTTTCCATAAACCTCTCCATGCACTTGAGTCAACCAAGTCATTCCCTTTTTGCCATCTTATTTGTGGTTCATGTGACATAAGGTACCTACAGCTTTCATCAATGTTTGTGGTCCTTCTATCTTTTACTGCTAACAGAACGTTGTCAGAAACCTATTATGTAGCTGAGAATGGCTTCTTATTCAGCTGCAGGATTCTTAAAAAACAATACTGGTCGTACCATTTCACCATCTCAATATAAAATATTTCAGTGACAAAGTCATAAACACTTCTTATTGGAAAAGTGGCTTGTAAACATATTTTTAGTAAAAATTTCAGAGTTAAAAAAACTTACTGTAAATGTGTAAATTTTAAATGGCCAGGGAGCTGGTGATTGCCAGCCAATTATTCTTTAGGTATGCAAATACTAATCTTTCCATGTAGAGTTAAGCATTAAAAAATTATAGCCCAACCTTCTATATAGAAAAGATTTTTTTAATTTAAAATGTTTTAATGTTTATTTTTGAGAAAGAAAGAGTGCAAGCAGGATAGAAGCAGAGACAAAGAGAGACACAGAATCTGAAGCAAGCTCCAGACTCTGAGCTGTCAGCATAGAGCCTGATGTGGGGCTCAAACTAATAAACTGTGAGATCATGACCTGAGCCGAAGTCACATGCTTAACTGACTGAGCCATCGAAGTGCCCTGAAAAGATGGTTTATGAATGTACAATAATGGCAAATCATTAGGAGAGCAAAAATAAATGAAACAAGGTTAAAATAGTCTTGGAAAAATCATTTGAGTTTAGAATTTCAAATTCCTACAGGAGGGACTTCAAAAGTTGAAGAAAATTAGTCTCAAGTGAAATTTGTCTCAAATGTTTGGCTACCTTTCAGAAAAAGAGAAAGTTTTAACTGGCCTTTATCTTGTGCATGATCAGTTGCTATAAATAACTAATGAACTTTAAACATTGTCCATTTTAGGGTACCTGGGTGGCTCGGTCAGTTGAGCGTCTGACTACGGCTCAGATCATGATCTCATTGTTCATGGGTTTGAGCCCTGCATCAGGCTATGCGCTGACAGCTCAGAGCCTGGAACCTGCTTCAGATTCTGTGTCTGCCTCTCTCTCTGTCCCTCCCCTGCTCATACTTGTCTCTCTCTGTCTCTCAAAAATGAATAAATGTTTAAAAAAATTAAAAGAATAAAAACTTTCCTCCAAAATTGAAATTCATAAATTAATATTTAGTAATGTTATTTTAAAAATTTTAAAGGTTCAGATCTGTAATAATCCTCCACACACATTTTCAAATGCATATAAATTCTCTTAAAGGGTTTATCCCTGAATGGGGGAAAAATAGATTAACTCCAATTTAAATGTAAAAGCAGGTGAAAAAACCAACATCTCTTAGGAACACTTTCTAAATTAAAATTGTAAGTCTCTTTGAAAATATAAAACCTTATATTCTAAGTATTACTTGGTCTGATTCTTATTCCGTGTTGTGAATCAAGGCTTTATCCAGGGAACACAAATGCAAATAGAAACGAGTTTGTAATTTTGAGATGCTTTAAACATGAAGGAAATCCAGGATAAGGTTTAAAAATGAGTATAGTTTAGGTTCTAAAATGTTAAGGTCAAGTAGCAGTTTTCTGAGTTACATTCAGATTTCATTCGGGGACCCCTTCTAAGCTGCAGCCCTTCCTCCTCCTTCCCACATTCCAGTTACAATCAATTCATTGCTTTCTGTTCTGTGAAGTAATTCCTCCTAGTGTCTTCCTAGGACAGAACATCCTTTCAGTGCACGAAGCCCTTGTCAGGAAGCATTTCCCAAATTAACCCCATTTCTCCCATTCATATCCTTCTTCTGGCTTGACTCAATTTGCTTCAAAATGGCTTCCTGTAACAATCATTCACTTGGTGCCAATTATGTGCAAAGCCTTTATAGCTAAACTATGAGATCACAAGAAATAATCCTATCTCTCCACTATCTCTCCAAATGCCACATCTTCCAGAAGGCTTTCTCTGTTCATTTATTTGGAATTATTTCCTGCATTTCCTTTTCATTCTTGTAATTACTTTGCAGCTCTTGCTAGTGCATATTTAATTCTGCTATGTGTTGTGGTTGTACGTTCGACCCATGTGTTTCTGGGTTTATACTTGAATGGAATCACAGTAACAAGACAGAACTCAGGTCTGGAATACATTCTACTTTCCTAGTTTTTATTCTAATGTATGAATTCCAGTTCAGACCTCTACAAATATCCTGCCCTCAATTACCTCTGAAAGTGCCAGTGGAGGGGTGCCTGGGTGGCTCAGTCCATTAAGCATGCGACCTCAGCTCAGGTCATGATCTCATGGTTTGTGAGTTTGAGCCCCACATCGAGCTCTGTGTCGGCAGCTCAGAGCCTGGAGCGTGCTTCGGATTCTGTGCCTGCCTCTCAATCTCTCTCTCTCTCTCTCTCTCTCTCTCTCTCTCTCTCTCTCTCTCTCTCTGCTCCTCCCCTACTCATGTTTTGTCTGTCTTTCAAAAATAATAAATAGAGGCACCTGGGTGGCCCAGTCAGTTAAGCGTCTGACTTCGGCTCAGGTCATGATCTCACATTCATGGGTTCGAGCCCCGCTTAGGGCTCTGTGCTGACAGCTAGCTCAGAACCTGGAGCCTGCTTCGGATTCTGTGTCTCCCTCTCTCTCTGGCCCTCCGGTGCTCACACTGACTCTCTCTCTCTCAAAAATGAATAAAAATATAAAAAATAATATATAAACATTTAAAAAAATGTAAGTACCAGTGGAGTAGTTCGTGAATGCTTTTAAAATTCTTTTTAATATTTTTTATTTATTTTTGAGAGACAGAGACAATGTGAGCAGGGGAGGGTCAGAGAAAGAGGGAGACACAGAATCTGAAAACAGGCTCCAGGCTCTGAGCTAGCTGTCAGCACAGAGCCTGACGTGGGGCTCGAACCCACAAACCATGAGATCATGACCTGAGCTGAAGCCAGATGCTCAACCTGAGACGGAGCCACCCAGGCACCCCGTGAATGCTTTTAAATGAGACCCCTTCTACTATATGATAACTACCGTATGACTTCCTTTTCTTCTCTGGCTTTTCTCCCATGAGTCACCACTGCTGCTGATATGCTGCAGGTTGCTCCATGTTTTCCAGAGTTCCCAGTGTTCTTCTATTTTTGTGTTAATCGCTACTTCAGTTTCTTCTGGTAGCCTCCTCTAATTGAGAGCTCAGAAATCAGTTTATTGAAATAGGCTAGAAAATCAGAATTGAGCCCACAGCTTTGTTCTTCTCTAAGTGCTGTCACACACTCATGACTTTCACAGCATTGTGTATACAGAATTCCGGAATTTTGTTCCAACTAGACCAAAATTTAAGCCCTGCCATGTCAGGACCTCTGATATACAAATCTATCCTACATGACCTTTGAATATGGTGAGTGAGGGCACTGTCTTTTGCATCCCGAAGTCCAACACCAACCAATACAGTATTGGGCTTATAGTACATGTTCAGTGAATCTAGCTTAAATAAATGCATTCTCTCCAAAACATGTAGTGTAAGACTATATGCCCAATACATTCTTACTACATTAATTTACACATAGATACAATCATCACACTGTACAAAATGATGACTTTTAGTTAAGAAATTTTAATTTTAAGAAATTATAATTTCATGATAAATATCGGGAATATGGTCTCTATACTGCAATTGAAACCAACATCGCTGTCAAGTTTTTTTTCTTTGCTTTCTAGTCAGTACTCTTACAAATGATCTACATTTTCTTCTCTATAACCTCAAGTCGTATCCACTCTCAAACCTATTGTAATTTGGCTTGTGCCTTAACTATATCACTAAAATTGTCCTTGTCAGGGTCACCACAGTCATTCTAAATGCTAAATCTAAAAAACAGTCTTCATTCCTTGCCTCATTTGAGCTCTTTACAGGAGCTGACTAGGTAAATGACATCTTTTCTTGAAAACATTTGTGTCTTGGCACATATGGTTCTACATTCTCCTATTTGTTTCCTATTCTTCTAGTGTCTCTCTGTCTCCTGTGTAGGTTTCCCTTCTCTGCCCATCTTTAAATACTGATACTTTTGGGACACCTGGGTGGCTCAGTCAGTTAAGCGTCCAACTCTGGATTTTGGCTCAGGTCATGATCTTATGGTTTTGTGAGTTCAAGCTCCACATCTGGCTCCATCAGCCCATGTAAAGCCTGCTTGGGATTCTCATTCTCTCCCCCTCTCTCTGCCCCTCTCCCACTTGTCTCTTTCAAAATAACTACAATAAAAAAATAAATATTGACACTTTTGTCATAGGTCCTTTTCCTCTTTCCAAATATTCTCATGGTTTCTATTACCATTAAAGACTGAAAAATACAAAATCTCCAACCCAGTTCTCTCTTCTGTATTTTAGATAAGGTTGTTCAAATGTTACTGGCATGTTAGGCATCTTACATTTCTTTAAGCTACTCAAATATGCATGCCATCTTCTCTCTTCTAGTTTTTCACATGATGTTTCTGCCTACTCAGATAACTTTCCACCTCCTTCCTATCTCAATTTGCTACCAAATAATCTTGTTACCTTTTAGCTTAGATGACATTAAACCATAAGATTTTGAGTTACTTTCAGTTCACAACATGTACCATGACCTCCTCTGCTTTTGTATCATATATATATATATATATATATATATATATATGATGGTATGAATTATACCAAAATTTAGGAGCAATGATACATTTCATTTTTTAAATTTCTATAATTTAAATTAAAATTTTTAAATGTCTATCCTGGCTACTGGGAAATATTTTTTAAAAGATTTTTAATGTTTATTTATTTATTTTTTTTGAGGGAGACAGAATGGGAGAAGAGGAGGGGCAGAGAGAGAGAGGGAGACACAGAATCTGAAGCACGCTCCAGGCTCTGAGCTGTCAGCACAGAGCTCAACACAGGGCTCAAACCCACAAGCTGTGAAATCATGACCTGGGCCGAAGTTGTACATTTAACTGACTGAGCCACCCAGGCACCCCTGGGAAATTTAATCTTAGTCATCATTTGAGCCCTTCCCTGATTACATTTGGTTTTAAATAATCCCAGACTTACTTTGTGGTGAAAAACCATGAAAGACACTCTATTCTTAGTTATGGTGGTCATCCAAGGGATACTCATTACCTAAATCATGTAGTCCATTCAACTTGGAAAGCACCAATATTTCTATGCTGATAAATGGACAAAAGGATCTTCACCTTAGCTATCAGTGCCAAGGCGTTAGTGCTGAGTCTTGACCACATCTCATGTGTCCCTCTCTCCACCACCTAAATGGTTCATCACCTTTCAGGGGTGCTGTATTGGAGTGAAACCTCAGCCCCTTAGCATTTATATAAACTCCAGTCTTAGGTTCTATCCAGTGTCTCTAAGAAAAGTCACCATCTCCCCCACAAGATTAATTAGCCTCTATCCTCTCCTGTAATGAAAACATTGATTATAACCCCTGTTAAAGGGCTTAACACACAAAGTCTCCTTACTTTCCTCCAAAGGTGTGACTGAAGATATGGATATGGATAGAGGTGCAGTGAGCTCACTTATGTATAAAGCAATATAGGCCCTGTTCCCAAGGCTGTGGAAAACAGCTGCATTCATTTTTACTTTTCCTGCTGTGTTCCCAGGAGCCCCCCCCCCAAAAACAATACAGCAATCACTCTCCACCCTCATGGACACACCCAGCCATCTATACTGCTAGACTGACTGACTTCTACTCATCTTTCAGCCTCCGGTTGAAATATATCTTCTTCCAATAACCCTTGCAGGACCTACAAAAAGTTTGTTTTTCTTCCTATAAGCCTACATTATGTACGATATATATCACTCCTTATTTAAATTGCCCATTTTGTTGTCCATCTGTCCCATTGGTGTGTGAGCTGCTGGAGGGCAGAGATAGTTTTCGGTTCTCTAATGATCTTCAGCATTACCAATACATCTAGCAAACTAATCAAACATTTGAGAAATTTCTCAGATGCAATATTACTGATTCACCTTCATGTAGAGTATATACTGAAGCCCTTATCAATGACTTTTGAATACATACAGTTTTAGATTTATATAGAGAAGATTCACCTTCATTTGCCTATCTACTTTGGCATTTATTAATATCTATTTTTCTCACTCCATTGTCTTTATGGTTCTGAATATCTCCATTTGGAGGAGGGGGATGTTGCCAGGCCAGGGGTGAGGGCAATGGCAGGGTTATGTGCAGATGCAGATTTTTCTTTAGATAGACAGGGCCTTAGATTTTCTAAGTCTCTGAAGAAATTGGGAGAGATTTTAGGTGGATTGAGTGTCTGATCCCCCTTTGTACTCAACCTTACCCCTTTTCAACCAGGATTCAGTGTTCTTGGACAGATGCAATTTTAAGTATGCCATCCATAGTCCTTAATAAGAATCTGCATAATAGACACAGATCAAGCCACTGAAAACCTTATGCTTAACCTTTTTCCTTAGAGCTAATTTTAGAGTAGACAAATATTTGTCCTACCCTAGATAAGGCACTAACTAACTGTGACCTTTAGCAAAGTCATCTCAAGCTTTTGAACCTCAGTTTCCTATGAGATAGAGATAATAATAGTACATACCCCAAAGGATCGCTGTGATGATTAAATGAGATCATGACTAAAATAGGACATTTTTAGCATAAACATAGTATATAGTAAAGGATCAATAAAAGGCAATTATATAATTTTCTGCTGCCACTTTTCAGACATACAGCCCATAAGTTCCTTTTGAAGATTCCCATAGTTAGAGTTCAGTGACTGAGGGATTCCAAGAAATTCTATAATTTACCCTTAGAGGAGTGACAGCAAATTCTCCAAGACATTTTTCCAAGATGAGGTCTCAGAAGCGAGAGTCTCATGCCATTCTTTCTGGTCCACTAATGGGTTGTGTCAGTTATCTGCAATGCTAAGGATGTATTTTTACCTTGTAATTCATGTAAGTGAGCAATAACTCATCTATTTAATTCACCATAGTATCCTAGAAATGAAATGTGCCCAGTGAGTGATTCCAATTCCACTGAGACTTGGGGGAAATCATAAGTGCCTTCAAAGGCAGGATCTACAATAATTCATCTCAATTCCATTATTCCAGTGTTTACAAATATGCCCTCACTGTAGCTTATTAGTCTGGTCATACACCTATGACATCCAATTCTTGCAGATTCTCAAACAACTGCCACACATCAAAAGCCATACATGGACAGTGATCAAGAAGCCTTAGTCAAGAGTCAGTATTAGTTTTAGTAATATTACTTACCATGGCTATCTTTTATGGAGTGAATTTTTTACAGCCATTTTCTGTAATCTTCATAATAACTCCATGAGGTAGATATAATCATCATACTTTATAGATGAGGAAACAGAGGCTTAAAAATGTTCATAAGCTTCCCACAGTCCTATGGAATGTGAGTTACTACAGCCATCTCTCTCTTGCAGCCCACACACTTTCTTTCAGGAATCTCCCTGTTTGGGGACCATGTAAGCCTGATTTGGTTGTAGCTAAAACTATTCCTTCAATTGCAATCAAATCCTGGTGTAAAAACAAAGCAGGACAAAGAAGAATATTCAGAATGTTCAAAAATTACATAGGTTTATACCAGAATTTCCTTTTTTTCTTTTTTTCTTCTTGCAAATACATTATTCAACAGTGCCACCTTGAAGATTTGTTGTGCATTCTCCTCCATAGAACATAAGGGATTTTTGAATAGGAGCCTTATCCAAGGTGCTATTGTTGCATCTCAATCCCCTCAAGCAAATAGTTATGTTGAAATGATGGTACAAATGATTAAGAATGCCCCTGAAGTGAATTGCTTTAGGAGTGTGACCAAGAGGACTCTACCAGGCTTCTAATCTCTGCACATCAGTGACAGAAATAGTCTTGCAAGCTTGTTAATCAAGTGCCATCTTAATACTTGTTTTGAACATTCTAAAGGAGACTTAGATGAGAACTGAAAACACATACATGAATGCTCCCTGGCTTGTGCTCTGTTTGCACTTTCTCTTTAATTTTAACCAGAACTGGTGATTTTGGGTAGAACTGGAAACCTTATATCAGGTAGTCTCAGCTTCAGCATCAGTCCCTCAGGGAGGCCATCCCTGAATTCATACCCCTCTTCATTTAAAATAGTCCTCTCTTCCTCCTATAACATCAACTGCTTTTATTTTGGAAAAACTATTACTATGAGAAATTTATATTTTGGCTTCTTTTTAAATTTTACTTTATATTGACTGGTTCTTCCCAAGGAAACACTAGCTGCATCAAAACAATACCTTATTTGTACACTTATTCACTGTTTAAGTTTTTTAATAAAGTTGTTTTAAGTCTATTTATTTATTTTGAGAGACAGAGAAAGAATCCCAAGCAGTCTTTGCACTGTCAGTGTGGAGTGTAATGCTGGGCTTGAACTTCTGAACTATTAGATCACGATCTGAGCCAAAATCAAGAGTTTAATGCTTTACTGAGCCAACCAGGTGCCCTGTCTTTTAAGTTTCTAGGGAAGACTGGAACACAATATAAGCTCAGAAAATAAGTGCTGATAAACTTGATGCCTGCAGAAGTTAGTTTGTTTGCTATAACATGGAGAGTAGAGTTGTTGGATGTGGCATTCCCAGGTTGAATAGTTCTCAAGGTCTTCATTCCAGAAAGACTAGATCTGAGCAAAACCATTAGAAGTATATCCCCTAGACCTATCTGGAATTCATTTTCAAACATATCAAAAGTCTACCCATGGCCAGTAAGTAGGGAAAGTTCTCTGTGGCCACCAAAAATGTTGAATAAGGAGCCCTAGAGTTTGTACTCTCAAGTTTTGAACACTAGGATTGCAGAAGGTTTAAAAGAGACTGTTGGGCAAAGGGAATATGATTCTGTATTTCTAGGAGGCATAGTACATTAATTAAATATATTATCAAAATAGTGTTTATCATGTCTCAGATATGAGTTTGCATCCATGGTATACAAAAACAGACAAAACCAAAAGCTCACAACTCTCTAATGGCTCTCCAAGCCACCTCTTTTTTTTTTTTATACATCAGAGATTTATCTCTCAGATGTTTTCTTTTTTTTTTAATGTCTTTATTTTGTTTTGAGAGAGAGAGACAGAGAGTGAGCAGGGGCAGGGGCAGAAAGAGACAGGAAGACACAGAATCAGAAGCAGGCTCCAGGCTCTGAGCTGTCAACACAGAGCCGACGCAGGGCTCAAACCCACGGACTGTGAGATCATGACCTGAGCTGAAGTCGGACACTTAAACTACTGAGCCACCCAGGCGCCGCTCCAATCCACCTCTTAACATGGCATTGCAAGCCCTATGTCATCTGGCTCCTTCCTGCCTCTCTTACCTGATCTCCTAGGTTCCCTTCTCACTCAATCTATTCCATATAGTCTGGATTCCTCATTGATCATTGAAGAAACCAAGATCTTTCCCAGGCTAAGAAAGTTGTACTTGCTTTTTCCCCTGCCTGGAAAGAAATCCCTTTACCACACCCCAAATCTCTCAGACTTTTGCATGGCTGACTCCTCCATAGTTCAGGACTCTGTTCAAACATTACCTCATGGAAAAGTCACACAATTTAATAACTCAAGGCTAAGTAGCCATTCAATAATTCTCTATTATATCACCATCTTCTCATATTACAAAAATGTTTTCCTATTTGATATTTTCCTTATTTATGTGTTTGCTTATTGTCATCCTTCCATACTAGAATGTGAGCTTTGTGAGAGAAGGGACCTTGTCTATCTGCTGGGGATCCTTTCTGACTTGTTTTCTGATATATTATCAATGCCTAAAATCAGGCTTAGTATATACATTCTCAACATATACTTGTTAAGTGGAGAATGAATAGACATTTATCAAATAATGAAAACAATGAACATATAGTTACAAATGTGCAAGCAAGTGCTATGAAGGTGAAATGTAAGAGGGCTGAGATGAAAACTGGTAGGATAAAGGATGAAAGGAAGCTACTTTACTTTTCAATTAAGTTTTTATTTTAATTTCAGTATAGTTAACATACAGTGTTATATTAGTTTCAGGTGTATAATATAGTGATTCAACAATTCTGTACATCATCCAGTAATCCTCCCAAGTATATTTCTTAATGCCCATCACCTATTTCACCCATTCCCACACCCTCCTTCCCTCTGGTAACTATCCATTTATTATTTATAGTTAAGAGTCTGTTTCTTGGTTTCTCTCTCTCTCTCTCTCTCTCTCTCTCTCTCTTTTTCCCCTTCGTTTAGCTTTCTCTGATTTATTTCACTCAGCATTATACTCTATAGCTCCATCTATGTCATTGCAAAGGTCAAGATTTCATTAATTTTCATGGCTGACTAGTACTCTGCGCGTGTGTGTGTGTGTGTGTGTGTGTGTGTGTGTGTGTGTGTGTGTTTCTCACATCTTCTTTATCCATTCATTAGTTGATGGACACTTGGGTTGTTTCCATAATTTGGCTATTGTAAATAATGCCGCTATAAACATCAGGATGCATGTATCCATTTACATTAGTAAATTAGTGTTTTTGTATTTTTTTTGGTAGATACCCACTAGTGCAATTACTAGATCATAAGGTAGTTCCATTTTTTAACGTTGTGAGGAAACTCCATACTTCGTTTCTACAGTTGCTGCATCAATTAGCATTCCTATCAAAGGAATAGTCCTTTTTTTCCACATCCTCGGCAATACTTGTTTCTTGTGTTTTTGATTTTAGCCATTATGACAGGTGTGAGGTGATATCTCATTGTAATTTTCATGTGCATTTCCCATGATGAGTGATGTTGAGCATCTCTTCATGTGTCCATTGGCCATCTGAAGGTCATCTTTGGAGAAATGTATGTTCATATCTTCTACCCATTTTTTAATTGGATTCTTTGTGTTTTGGATGTTGAGTTGTAGCAAATCTTTTTTTTTTCCTTCCAAGTTTTTATTTAAATATCAAAAAACATACAATGTAATATTAGTTTAATGCCGGAGTCCAGCTCCAGCAGGTCCAGGGTTCCCCTGAAGGATGGACAGTGTCAGCAAAAGGGAGTGAGAGAGCCTCAGCTTCTTTCTGCTTGCCAGGCAGGTGTGCCTGCTTTGACTCATGAGTCAGCTTTATTTATTGAAAAAATGTATGGGGTACAAAATATAAGTGGCAATTGCCTTAGACAATAATTTCTGATAACAAATTCTTTCGTATGTAAAAATTTCCTAGAACATAGATTGGTGGAAGACTACTGCATAATCTTTACAAATAGAGATTGAAGTAGGTGACTAGATGTTTATCATATGGGAAAGGAAGGGATCTTTAGCATTCAAATACAAGGCAAAGTTTTTAGCATAGCAAAGGCAAGAGTTAGGTCTTTGTGAGCAGGGGGTCAACAGCCTGTTTTCCAAAGGGAAGAAAAACAGGTTTTCTCTGGAAATGTAACATTTTCCCCATAATTACAAAAAAAAACTATAACAAGTTTTTTCACAAGGTACAATTCACATATTTTTAACATAAGAAGGCACGTCACTCCTCATATCAGTAAGTCAGGTGCCTTGAGGGTCAGTGCTCAAGCAGAAATTGAGTGGGGGTTGTGTGGATGTAGACGCCCCAGTCGCCATCTGATGATGGGAGGCCTTAGAAACCTGACTTAGATCAGAGATGGCTCCCAGCAGTTTAAGGTGTAAATTTAGTGATTCGTCACTTCCATGTAATACCCAGTGCTCATCACAAGTGCCCTCCTTTTTTTAAAAAAACTTTTTTAATGTTTTATTTATTTTTGATACAGAGAGAGACAGAGCATGAGAAAGGGAGGGGCAGAGACAGAAGGGGATACAGAACCAGAAGCAGGCTCCAGGCTCTGAGCTGTAAGCACAGAGCCCGACGTGGGGCTCGAACCCACGAACGTGAGATCTGACCCGAGCTGAAATCAGAGAGTTAACCGACTGAGCCACCCAGGTGCCCCACAAGTGCCCTCCTTAATACCCATTACCAATTTAATCCGTCCCGCCACCCACCTCCCATCCAGCAACCCTGTTTGTTGTCTATAGTTAAGGGTCTGTTTCATGGTTTGCCTCATTCCCCCCTGCCATGTTCATCTATTATGTTTCTGAAATTCCACATGAGTGAAATCATATCGTATTTGTCTTTCTCTGACCCTTTTTGCTTTGCATAATACCCTTTAGCTCTATCCACACTATTGCAAACTGCAAGATTTCATTCTTTTTGATGGCTAAGTAATATTCCATTGTGTACACACATGTATACATACACACATAACATTCATATATACCATTCATCCTTTGATGACATATGTACTCTTTCCATAATTCGGCTATTGTTGATAATAGTGCTATAAACATTGTGATGCACATATCCCTTCAAATCAGTATTTTTGTTTCTTTTGGGTAATTGCCTAGCAGTGCAATTGCTAAACGTAGTTGTTCTATTTTTAACTTTTTAAGGAAACTCTATACTGTTTTTCAGAGAGGCTTCATTCCCACCAAGGGTTCCCCTTTCTCCACATCCTTGCCAACATTCCTTGTTTCCTGTGTTAATTTTAGCCATTTTGACAGGTGTGAGGTGATATCTCATTGAAGTTTTGATTTGTATTTCCCTGATGATGAGTGATGTTGCACATCTTTTCATAAGCCTGTTAGCTATCTGTATGTCTTCCTTGGAAAAATGTCTATTCAGCCCCTTTGCCTATTTTCTAACTGGATTATTTCACTTTTGGGTGGTGAGTTTAATAAGTTCCTTATATATTTTGGACAGTAATGCTTTATCAGATATGTCATTTGCAAATATCTTCTCCCATTCCATAGGTTGCCTTTTTAGTTTTGATTATTGTTTCCTTCACTGTGAAGAGTTTTTATCTTGATGAAGTCTCAATAGCTCATTTTTGCTTTTGTTTCCCATCCTCCAGTTATATGATTAGTAAGTTGCTACAGCCAATGTCAAAGAGATTACTGCTGCCATTTTCCTCTACAATTTTGATTGTTTCCTGTATCACATTTAGGTCCTTCATTGATTTTGAATTTATTTTGTGTGTGTGGTATAAGACAGTGGTCCAATTTCATTATTTGGCATGTTGCTGTCCAATTTTTTCAACACCATTTGTTAAAGAGACTATCTTTTTGCCATTGGATATTTTTTCCTGCTTGGTCAAATATGAGTTGACCACATAGTTGTGGGTCCATTTTTGGGTTTTCTACTCTGTTCCTCTGATCTGTGTGTCTGTATTTCTGCCAGTACCATACTATCTTGATGTCTACAGCTTTGTAATATAACTTGAAGTATGGAATTGTGATGGTCGCAGCTTTGCTTTTCTTTTTCAAGATTGCTTTGATTATTCAAGGTCTTTTGCAATTCCATACAAATTTTAGGGTTGTTTGTTCTTGAAAAATGTTGGTGATATTTAATTTATTTTTAAATGTCTATTTATTTTTGAAACAGAGAGTGAGAGAGAAAGAGAGAGAGAGTGAGCGAGCAAGTGCCAGTGCAGGGGAGGGAGATAGGGAGAAAGACGATCTGAGGTGGGCTCTGCATGCTGATAGCAGAAAACCCAATGTGACACTCAACCTCACAAATGGTGAGGTCATGACCTGAGCCACAGTTGGATGTATTAAAGTCCCCTACTATTATTATATTATTATCTATGAGTTCCTTTATGTTTGTTATTAATCGTTTTACCCATTTGGTTGCTTTCATGTTAGGGACATAAATATTTATAAGTTGTAGACCTTTTTGTTCGATCATCCCATTAATTATGATAGAGTTCCCTTCTTCATTCCTTCTTACAATCTTTGGTTAAAATCTAGTCTGTCTGATAGAAGTATGGCGAATCTGGCTTTCTTTTGGCATCCATTTGTGTGGCCAATATTTCTCCAACCCCTCACTTTCAGTCTTCAGGTGTCTTTAGGTCTAAAACAAATCTTTTGTGGGCTGGTTTTGTTTTGTGGGGGTCTTGTTTTATTTATCCATTTTGACACCCTATGTCTTTTGACTGTAGGATTTAGTCCATTTATACTGAGAGTAATTATTGATACATATGAATTTATGCCATTTTATTACTTGTTTTGTCATTGTTTCTGGAGATTTCTCTGTTCCTTTTTCTAGTCTGTCACTTTCAGTGTTTCCTTGCAGGGCTAGTTTAGTGGTCACAAACTCCTTTAAATTTTTTGGGGGGTCTGGGAAATGTTTTATCTCTTCTTCTATTGTGAATGATACCTTTGCTGGATAAAATATTCTTAGCTATAGATTTTTACCACTCAGCACTTGAATGTATTATGCCACTCCTTTCTCGCTTGCCAAGATTTTGTGGAGAGATCTACTGCTAAGCTTATTTATCTTTGTTGTAAGTTAGGGACTTCTTTTGTATTTTTGCTTTTTTAAATTTTCCTTATCACTACATTTTGCAAATTTAACTATAGTATGTTTTGGTGTTGGCTTGCTTTTGTTGATTTTGAAGGGTTTCTTTGTGCCTCATGGATTTAGATGTCCATTTCCTTTCCTATATTGAGAAGTTTTCAACCATAATTTCCTCAAATAAATCTTGAGCCCCCTTTTTGTCTCCTCTCTTCTGCACCTCCTATGGTACAAATGCTATTACATTTGATGGAGTCACTGAGTTCCCTAAGTCTACTTTGGTGATCCAAGATTTCTCTGTCTTTTTATCAGCTTCCTTATTTTTCTATAACTCTATCTTCTATGTCACTTAATCATTCCTCTGCTTCTTCCATGCTTCTGGTCATTACACCAGTCTATTTGTATATCAATTATTGCATTTTTCATTTCAGCCTGATTGGTTTTTCTGATCTCTGCACTACGGGTCTTCCTGATATCTTCTGTGCTTTTCTCAAATCTAGCTAGTATCCTTATAATTGTTTCTTTAAATTCTGGATCAGGAATATTACTTGACTATGTTTTGATTAGATTCCTGGCTGTGACCTTTTCTTGTTCTTTCTTTTGGGTTGACTTTATCCATCTTGTCATTTTGTCTAGGGCTCTGTTTTCTTCTCAGTGTTAGGAAAGCCTGTTACATTTCCTGCTTCTGAGAGTAATGGCTTTATGAAAAGAGGTCATGTCCTGTCCAGGGCTTAGTGCCTCAGGAAGTGTCTCTGGTGTGTACTGTGTGCACTCTGCTGCTGTGTTATGGCTGCTCTACCCCTCAGGTCAGTCCTCTGCAGAAGCTCTCCTTGCCTGCAGTGGGTAGTGTTTGGACCTTGGCCAGAGTGTGGTGAGTTTTAACTAGGTGTGCTCTGGTCTGCTTGTTAAAAGAGACCTTATTCTATTTCCACTAGAGCTTAAGCTTTAATGAACTTTATACAGAACAGTAGATGTGTGCATGTGGGGGTTAGTGTTGGTCTTCTGGAGGAGGTGGCCATTGTGCTGATTCTCAGGCACACTTGACTGAGAAAAGCAGTATGAGCAGTTTGTGGGGGATGGGGCTTGATGTCACCTGTTTAGGCAGCAAGTGTTGGAGCTGTGCTATTTACTGAAGTTAGTTTATGCTGAGGGGTCATGGAGGGAAATGGCACCGGACAGTTCCTTGGTCTCTGGAGAAGGGAATTCATACTTGCTGCTGTCAGAGAATCCCTCCCAGAAGGCAGATTAATTTCCCCTGTGTGTCCTAGGTGTTTTTCAGGTTGCTGTTTTCATACTGTCTGTGTCCAGGCTGTATCTATGCATGGAGAAGTGCAGTGCACTTTGGGCTCTATCCCAGTCATGTAACTGAGAGAACCAACTGTGGGTTGATGGAAGCAGGCGGGTGGGAGATAGGCTAAATGGGTGATGGGTACTAAGGAAGGCACTTGTTGTGATGAGCCCTGGGTGTTGTATGTAAGTGATGAATCACTGAATTCTACTCCTAAAACCAATATTGTACTGAATGTTAACTAACATTTAAATTTAAAAACTTGCTAACAAAATTAAAAAATAAAACTTCAAACTTAGGGACCTGGTTGGCAGGACCTGCATTGATCTTCTTGGGGACATTCTTGCCATGCTGTAGCTGACACAGGTTTCACCCAGAAGGGCCGTTACACCCGAATGCAGGAGCATGAGTTTTGGAGAAAGCACACTAAAGAGCCAGTGTCCAGTTTAGTCACCCTTAGCAGGTGTCTCTGTGCCTATCATGGGGGCGAGGTGGGAAATGTCACCTGCTCACTCCTTTGTCTCTGGAGAGGTGATGCCACCTTTCTCAGATCTGCTCCAAAAATGGGGAGACACTTCTCCCAATGTCAGGTGATCTTCATATTGTGCTGTCTGCCCCCAGGTTACTGCCTGCCTTCCGTACAGTAGCACTGCAGCACTCTCAGAGCTCTATACCAGCCATGCCACAGACCTCCAAAACTCCACTCTTTGAGACCCACTGGTTGCAAAAGAGCCCGTCTCAAAAATCAGCCCGTCTCTGTCTCTTTCCCATTCAATGGCTTTGAGGAAGTGTTTTCCTTATGTGATCCACTGTGTCCCCCCTCCCTGCTTTCTCTCACCCTCACCTCTCTCTTGCCCTTTCTCCACAACCAGGGCTCCCTCCCCTTTGCAGCACACGTGATCTGATATCCCCTCAAACCACACATCTACACTTCTTACCTTTCACAGTGTGGCTTCCTCCCTCCCCCACCCCCCCTCTAGTTGTGGAATTTATTGTCAGTCCTCAGATCGATTTCTTGGATATTCATATTGGTTTGATATTTAGCTATGTTCAAGGGGTGAGGCAAGCATAAGGTCCTCCTACTACTCCACCATATTAGCTCCCCCGGTAGCAGTTCTTTATATATTTTGGATACTAACGCTTTGTCAGATACGTCAAAGGAAGCTACGTTAGGTAGAGGCAATATTCAAGAGCTTTCAATGGATGTGATAAGGAGCTCAAATGGATAAAGGAGCCGGTCATTTGAGATGAGGCAGGAAGAGTTTTAGATATTTTTTCCATTTATTACTTGTACATTTTAAACTTTGTTTTTATTTTATTTTTTTAATTTTTATGTTTTTTATTTATTTTTGAGAGACAGAGAGAGAGAGACAGTGCAAGCAGGGGAGGGTCAGAGAGAGAGAGGGAGACACAGAATCTGAGGCAGGCTCCAGGCTCTGAGCTATCAGCACAGAGCCTGACGTGAGGCTTGAACCCATGAAGCATGAGATCATGACCTGAGCTGAAGTCGGACACTTAACCAACTGAGCCACCCAGGTGCCCCTAAACTTTGTTTTTAAATAATTATAGATTCACAGGAAGTTGCTATGATAGTATAGAGATACCATGTATACTCCAGTGGTGACATGGGGAAGCTATAAGTAGGAAATGGATTATGATATAATATCTATGTATACTTCTGTGCCATTTTATCATATGTGTACATTTGTGTCATTACTATCACAATTAAAATAGAAGACTATTTCATCATCACAAAAGATCTCTCTTTATATTTGTTTTAATCATTTCAGTTCCTACGGTTGTATGATGTGGTGATTTAGGGTAAGTTCAGTCCAGAATTATGTCCCATAAAGGACTGTTTGTAGAGAATGTATCCATCTATCCCTTGTTTAACTACTCCCAGTAAAACAGGATTTGCCAGGGGAGTTTGAAAGCAAGTTAGCCCCTTGGGTCAGACAAACTGTGGCCTGAATCATTTACAAGATGTTCAAAATAGCATGGGTTAGAGTAATAACTCTATGGTTCACATTTAATTCTTCCTGCCCTAAAATCAGCAGTGTCTTTTTCTGCTACAAGGTCAGATGCAAATTGTTTCTCCTCTGTGCAAAACAAATAGATTTTCATAAAACCTACCCTAAAAGTATGCTAAGAGAATTAATTCTATTTGGATTATTAGCTTCTGCCTTCAGAGCACCTGGATTCTTCCATCTGTTTTATTATTTGCTTCTTTTTCTAACATAGTCTCATTTGAGGATTAAATTTAAAAAGACTTTGGGTAAACTTGATTTTTCTTTCTTGACCTAAACTTATCACCTCATTACCAAGTTTTTCCCCCTTTCTAACAATGCTTGTAATTCTACTAAGCATAGGGACTGATACCAGCAAAAGAACATTTTCCATGAGACAGTTATTTACCTGACAATTCTCACCAGTAGTCACCCTATACAGCCTCCTTGTCCCTAGAGAAAGTGTAAGCAAAGTTCCCCATGTAGAATGCTTCTGAAGCTCTGGGCAGCTGCTCTCTTTCAGAGAATCTAAAAAATATCATGAAATTATGTCACCAAAAGCAGTTCAATTGCCAGTGGACCAGCTGCCGTTTTGTGTAGACAGATTTATCAGGGGGTTGAATGCTGAGAATAACCTCAAGTATGGGGACATTGTAATTATGGATTCCAAATGGAAGAATTCACAAATAAAGATATCATCACAACAGAATGCATCTGAATCTGCTCTCCTAGGATTGAATATCACTATAACCCAAATAGGCAATTTATCTGCAGTGTCAGCCTGAAAAACTGTATTGAGTATCCTTGATTTTTTCCTAAGCTGAAATCCAGGGAAACACACACACACACACACACACACACACACATACACACCACATTCACTTTTAGAATTTGAGGACTGATATAAAATGTATAAGAAAAAAATTCTCATTTTAAAGATTTAAAAATCACCAGTCTGATCATTTTATATATTGCATATTGTAAGGAAGTTTTCTAGATGTCTATGTATTGCTGTCTTTCAAAAGGCTGCATTAAATAAGGATTAGCACACAAAACATCAAAAGTGATATTTCATCAAAGTTCCAGTGGAAACATCCAATGTTCTGCTGCATTTTTGGCAGAATTAAAAACCTTTACATCTGACATTAAAAATTCATCAGCTCTGACAATTAAGTAGGAATAATTTGATCACTTAAAGCTGTCTGTACCACATGACATGCCTTCTATAATCTAAGAATAGTAAGAGGCCTTCATTAAATCTCAACCATACATTTCAGCAGAATTTTGCTCTTTTCTTTCTTTGCTAGTATATTGTCTCACAGAGCTTTTTCTTTTCTAGTTCCTCTTTACCTAAACTTCCACCAATGTTCAGTTATTAGCTGTATCCTTTCTTCTCCTCCCATCCTTGGGCAGTTTTATCCATTCTTTTGTTGTAAGTACCATAGAGGTGATGATTCCCAAATATTTATCTGTAGTCCTGCTCATTCCCCTGAATTCCAGACTCAAACAATAACTATCACCTATACTTTTTATTCACATATATCCATAAATCATCAACATTTGTCTTTAAACTCTAATTCATCTTCAAAACCATCTTAAGTTTTTCCAATGACTAAGCTCCTTAGCACCATCAATAATGTTCCTATCAAAGGAGATTATAAACTTTGCATCCTCCATTCTACATGCATTTGCACTTACCAGACAAATTCTTCTGGGTCTCTTATCTGTGCCTCTTTTCTTCAAAGCTGTTTCTCAAATCCAAATGTTCGCTCCCGGCACGTTGCACTAACCAGCTTTGTACTGCCACTCCTCCTTTATGCCATCAGTCTTTACATTTAGTTTTTATTGATGTGCTTAAAAACAGATTTGATCAGGTTGCAGTTTTGGTCTTCTTTTTTAATGGTTGTTAGTGCACATACTCTAATGTGAAACCTCATACAATGTATATATTCAGCTTTATTTTTCTTCTGGTCATTTTCCTATTTGCCATGCATGGGTGGAGAAAAAAAAACCTCAATTCTTTCAATTTGGGCCTGAGCTCCAGCTCTTCCTATTACCTGGAATTCTATACTCCCACATCAGTGCTCTGAGTGCTATAGTTCTCATGATCATAGAAGTTGTAATTCAAATGTTTCTACCTCCAAAAAGTCTTCCTATATCCCCAATAGTACATAATCTCTCACCCTTTCATATAATACTTTTATAACTTGCTGAGAACCTTTTTATTCCTCATTTTGTAAGTTTCTGCTATGTGTGAGACACAAGCACTGCCTTGGTGAACAGTATAGACCAGCTCTCTACTCTCAGGAGCCTGGCAGTCTATCAGTGAGATAAATAAATAAGGAGCTCAGCTCAGAAGATCCTGCGGTGCTGCATGACTCAGGTAACAGTAGAAGACAACTTCAGATCAGACCATCAGGAAAAGGCTTTCTGAGGGATTGACATTTGAACTGAGAGCTGAAGGCCTAGCAGAAGCTGGCCATGTGCAAAAAGGAATAAAAAGCACCTCAGAGTCAAGAGCAAGTAAAATCCCCTGAAGAAAGGGAAGAAAAGCATTTGAGGGCCAGAAAGGGACTATATGCCTGAAATTCAGTGAGTTAATACTTGGATATGTATCTAACATTTACTACATCCATGGTACTGAACAAAACAGAGATATTTCTTGCTCAAATGGTGTCTGTATAATGGGCCAGACTTACACTGGCCCAACAGTAACACAAATACAAAACTAAAACTGTGATAAGTGTTATGAAGGCAGTGTGTAGGAGGGTATCCTGATGTGCTGGCAAGGTAGCAAAATGGAGACTCACAACAAACTGTCACACCTGTGGAGGTAAGAGAAGAGGTCTAGACTGAAAATGTTTATGTTGAGTCCTCAACATAGGTGAGTAATTGAAGTTTTGGTTAATAAAGGGGCTAAGGCTAAGACATGAGAGGACACAATATTAACCATCAGATTTTGTTAATTATAATTTTTTAATGTTTGTTTACTTTTGAGAGAGCGCGAGAGCACGCACAAGTGGGGAGGGGCAGAGAGTGGGAGACACAGAATATGAAGCAGGTCCTAGGTGAGATTATGACCTCATGAAGGTGGATGCTTAACCAACTGAGACACTGAGGTGCCCCAACCATCAGATTATTAATCTAAAATTAATATTAAACTTTAATCATCAAATATACCCACCAAATATCCCAAAAAGAAAAAGCCAGAAAGCTAAGAGGAAAACAAGAGTACCAGATGCTAAGAGAAGTAAGAGCTTCAACAAGGAGGGAGTTAAAAACTTTAGCCAATGCTCTTGAGAGGTCAACTCACAAAAGATCTGGAAAAGAACTACCTGACTGTGGAACAATAAAGTCATTGGTAAAACTTAGAGAAATCCATATTGATGGAGTGGTGGTAACAGAAGAGAAGCTAGAGTGAGTTAAGGAGAAATGGGAGGTAATGAAGTGGAGACATGATTTATAGATACTTCTTCTAGGAGCTTGGCTATAAGCAGTAGTAGAGAACTGGCAATTAGAATAGCCTTAATTAAAGTGATCCCAACATCATCTGGGTTGTTATTGATTTAAAACTTTTCCTTCTCTTAATTATGTGTTCTTAGATTGCCACCATTACTTTTATTTTTAACCACTATAAAACAAATGGGTTAGACTAAATGAATTTTTAAAGACCTTGAACTACTATTCAAAGGTCACATGGCTTAGAAATAGCATAGCTGAGGCTAATGACCATGTCTTCTGATTGCAAGTTGAGTGTACTACATGCTGCTTCTAGTCAAAACCGGATTCTAAATCTGTCCTTGAAGTACGAATAGGTAGGGTGTCTTGGCAGGAAATTTTCACCAACCTCTCAATGAAAGTTAACTTTGGCCTTAGGGAACAGCTCTTTATTTTGCAGTGATTTCAAATGAGATCCAGCAGGCAGACACCTGAAGTTACCTGCTTACACAGATATTGACAATAATAGCATTTTACCTGGAGCTTTCATCACAATCAGGTATACAGAATTTGTTTCAGGATGTAAATAATTATGTTTTCCTCAAGAATTTGCTTCATCACACCCACACACTTTCACATGTACAAATACATTTTTCTAAAAATTATAGAAATAAATTGTCCATAACCACATTTATAATTGTCTCCGGTGCTGTAAATCCATTATAAAAAATGTCTGTCCTCACCTTGTAGAATGAAAGAGCTAGAATGGCTAGAGATCTTGTTGCCCAATGCTGCCTATGAAGACATCAAAGATTTTGCCTAGATCCATGGTAGAAGACACGTTACTGTTAAATTCTCTAAGTCGTGGTTATTAGAAGAATAGACTACTGTGGATTGCTACTTTTCATAAAGAATGTCTAGAAGTTCCCCCTAAGTCTTTTCTCCAGTTCTTGAATACTGTATCAGTATCACAGAATCTACATCATTCTCTGTAGAGAATGCTGACTAGGGAGAATTCTCCAAAGTGATTAATCTCATAATCTTTATATGGAAATATGTTCCCATTTCTGAGTATTTTTAGGGAATTATGAGGAAAAACCTTTTAGTCACAAAGCCACATTAAAATATTAAACAGAAGAGCACCTGGGTGGCCCAGTCAGTTAAGTGTCCAACTTCGGCTCACGTCATGAGCTCACAGTTCAGTTTGTGAGTTCAAGCCTTGCATTGGGCTACCCAATGCCAGCACAGCCTGCTTGGTGGGAATCCTCTGTCCCATCTTTTGCCCCTTCCCTGCTTGTGCTCTCTCTCAAAAATAAACATTAGGAAGTAACAAAATCAAAAGAGGGGAAGAAACTCTCATCCCCTTTTTCTGCATTCAAAGAGAAATCATTTTCCAGGCTGGTTTATCACTGAGCCTCAGAGTGCAAGCAAACATGAACTATCCTGAAGTCAGTTATGCATTAAGCTACTAGATATGGAGAAACAATCAGGTATCTTCTATTTCTTTATCTTTTCTCCTTGACAAAGTGCTTACAATGATAGCCAATTGATGTGTTCAACAGACTTTGTCCTTATTGCATTTCCAACCAAGTTTTTAAAAATAAGTATTGGGGAGCCTGCGTGGATCAGTTGGTTAAGCGGCCGGCTTCAGCTCAGGCCATGATCTCGCGGTTTTGGGGTTCAAGCCCCGCATCAGGCTCTGCTGACAGCTCCGAGCCTGGAGCCTGTCTTCGGATTCTGTGTCTCCCTGTCTCTATGAACCTCTCCTGCTCATGCTCTCGTTCGCTCGCTCGCTCTCTCTTTTTCTCCCAAAAATAATAAAACATTAATTAAAAAAAAAAAAAAGTAGTTACTGAACACTGACTATGTGACCAAAACTACTTGGGAATAGACCCCAGGCTTTTATTTTCTTTTACTTTATTATATTATTTTCTCTTTAGAGAGAGAGCAAGAGCATGCACAAGCAGGGGAAGAGTGGCAAAAGGAGAAGGGAGGAAGGGGAAGAGAGAGAGAATAAGAATGAATGAATCTTACTTAGGCTCCACATTCAGTATGAGACCTGATGTGGGCTTGATCCCATGATCCTGGAATCATGACCTGAGCCAAAATCAAGAGTTGGACACTCAATTGACTGAGACACCAACGTGCCCCAAGACATTATTTTATAATAGTCTCCCACTCTTCTGGAAGATCTACATGTAGTAATTAGTTCCCTTCTAGGAAGTGGGCAGAGTGTTTTGAATGAGACAGCTCAGAGGAATGCATATTTTGGAGCCTTTTTCAAAGAACATCCAAGATAAGTAATTATATGTATATCGCATTCCCATACTGTTAGGTATTTACCTTTTGTCATTATTATGTTCACAGTGAGGTGAGACAGATACAAGATCTTTAGATTTAGCCAATAGGTGTCAAGTCTTAGAATAACAACACAATTATTATGCAGTCACTATACCTTATTTTACTTATTTGCTGAGGTAAAATGTAGTCGCTAACAGCTGAAACAACTAATATATTCTAGAAAAAAATTTTCAAAGAAAATGGATCTTGGAAGAGACAAAATTCTGCTAATCTTTAACTAATGACAGAATTACTTTACACAGAACTCCTCATTCAGAAAACACTATGGCTCAATAAAGTCCCACAACTTCTTACCAATAAACACAAGATGGCAGGAACTCCAGTAGTGGCATACACACAGCATACAGTGCTCATATAAACTTTGGTGAGTTCAGAGAAAGAAAAAAAATGGAAGATATTTTTGGAAGACTCTATTTTGGAGCTATATGAATGAATCAGACATGTGTCATATTGACCTAAAAAAGGCAAGTAGAAGACACATACAATTGGATACCTTTTTTATGAAGTTTAAAAATGTCTGAAACAATGTGATATATTGCTTAGGAATAAATAAATATGTAGCAAATATATAAAGAGTAACAAGACAATAATAAACACCAAAATCAGTATACTGGTCATTTCAGTAGGGGCTGTAGATAAATTGTGCGGGGAATTTAACTAAGTTGGCTTTGAGTTTATAAACTGTTTGGCTACATAGATACTTTATATCATCAAATGTGCTACTAGAAGTTATTTTCAAATGTGAACAAAAGTAGAGGTGCTGGTAAAATGAATTCCTGTATACTCATCTTGTGTGCTCACCAGGTATCAAAATGTTGCCATAGTTGCATCATCTATCTTTGTTCTTCTTTCCTAAAATATAATTTAAAGCCAATTCCAAGCATGTCACTTTATTTTTGCATTCTGTAGCGTACACATCTAAAAAGATGAGCTTTTAAAGAACACAACAATATCATCACTACTATTAACCTGGGTATCATGTGTACTAAAAAACTATTAAGATACATTCCCTAAATGCCTCCCAAATTCCTTTTGATGTTTAGTTTGTTCAAATCAGGATCCACATTAGGTCCACACATGATATTTACTTGTTGGATCTCTAGTCTCTCTTAATCTGGAGATTCCTCCCTGCCATTTATCTTTTCATGCTATTGACTGGTTGCAGTAACTGGGTCAGTTTCTCCATGCTATTTACTCTTCATTCTTTGTATGTCTTGAATATTTCATACTTCTTAAAATATTTAAGACACTATTATGTTGAAAAGGTTAAGTATGGCATTCACACAGTTGTTGGTCTTTTATGGAATGGTAAGATGAGAGAATGGAGAAAAGTTCATGGTCTGGCACAGTGCTTTGCATCTGTTTCAGATGTATCTGGATCTTCTTTGACTAAGGAAAACACTGTGCTGTGAGTGGGCATGTGTTTTGACAGCAGTGGGTGAGAGATCCCTTACCCAGAAGCACCAAATAGTGGGAATTTGGGGGGAAATGGCACCTTATAGATAGCAGATCATCTACCTGTCCTTTCCTATTGATAATCTTTTGATATTGACAGAAAGATTTTTTAATTTAAATTCCACAAATATCACTAAACATCCAATATATGCAAGGTGTTGTAATATAACTGGGAGTGCAATACCAAGAGGATAATTATGTATTAAAAATTAATAATAGCAGGTATTTATATGAAAAATTATCATTATTTTATCAAACCTTCCAAATAACCTTATGAAGGACCACTGCATTGTGGAACATATGAATGAGGCTCCGAGAGGTTAAGCAATCTGCCCAGGGTCTGGCAGCTGGTAAGCTGTTGAAAAGGAATTATAGCTGAAATCTGTTTGCTTTGAACTCGGTCTATCTTATTCCAAAATGGAGACTTTTATTAAGCACCCTACTGTGCTGCCTGAAGTACAAGTGCAACTCCTATGTTGACTTGAACAGGTAGGAACCCCTGCTTCCTAGTAATCTGCTTAATTTGCCCCAAACTTCAATCTAATGCCCAATGCCAGTCAAAAAGCCCACTTCTTCTTCCTATGACTTGACATGGCTTATTTCCACATGTCTTCCTAACTTAGATTCCTCTCGTATTTGCAGTTTTGATTAACTGTACTTGAATGGCTCTATATCTCTAGATAGAATATCTTTAATTTTTTTAACATTTATTTTATTTATTTTTGAGAGACAGAAACAGAGCACAAGCAGGGGAGGGGCAGAGAAAATGAGACACAGAATCCAAAGCAGGCTCCAGGCTCTGAGCTGTCAGCACAGGGCTCAAACTCACCAACCATAAGATCATGACTTGAGCCAAAGTCAACACTTGACCGACTGAGCCACCCAGGCACCCCAGGTGATATACCTTTTAGTATTTCATGTACTCTAGATTTTTATATTCAAAAATGGGAGAGGCTACCCTATCCTTCTTAACTTTGGTAATGCATAGATACAGATATAGATAAAAATATAAATGTAAGAATTTTCCATTGTGTTCCTATCATTGGGTTTCCTTTTTGTCAAAAATAAGTAAGATTGACCAGAGAAATGAGGTACGGTTTACAGAGAAAAAAAGTACTTGAATGTAGTCAGAAGCTCTGGCCTTTAGTCCTAAACCTGCCACTTTATGGGACCTTTGAAACTTCACATCTCTGAGTGCTGGTTTCCTTATGAATAAAGTAAGAAAATTTGAATTCCTACCAATACGATTGTGAGGGTCTTTGAGAAGACAGACTTTGAAGAATTCTAAGCTGTAAAGCATTGCATAATTTTGAAGCAAGTAAATCAATACTATTTGTCACTCTTTTGACTTCCCAAACAATGAAATTTCTGCTTCAGTAGAGTTAGAAGTAGGATTATTGTATAAATACTATTGGCTAACAGTACCTCTCATTAATCTCCAGACTGAGATTAGTGTAAATCTCAGATTCTACCTTAATTTCCCTAATACTATATATAAGTATGTGTGTGTGTATATGTATGCTTATACCATTTTTCTCATATATAAAAATATATAATTTCAGATAAATTGAGAAAATGTTAAGTTGAAAAATAGAGTGCACAGAAAATCATAGGCAAAAGAAGGTACAATTTTAAATTGCCTGTAGCAAAGTAACTTGAAATCATAGGATTTAAATAGACAATACTGTACAAATGTTTTTCTTTATCAATTTTCATGAAGTATAATTTAAATGAGGTACAGTGGACATATTTTTAAGTGCATACTGTGATGAGATTTGTCAAATACACCTGCATAGTTACTGCCACAATCAAAATTTAGAGCATCTCTATCAGCCTAAAAGGCTTTCTACAGAGCCTTTGTGGTCAATGCCACCCCCAACCCATGGCCCAGGCAACCAGATTTGCTACAGATTACTTTTGCTTTTAGAATTTCATAGAGTCACACTGTATGTCATACTCTTTGACTGGGTTTCTGCACTTAGCATAACATTTTTGAGACTCATTCATATGGTTGTATCAGTAGGGTTTTTTTTTCTACCACTGTATTCCATTGTTTGCATACATTGCAGGTTGTTTTCCTATTCACCTAATTTTCACTTTATCTGGGGGCGGGTAGTGGCATAGAGACAGGGAAAGAGTCTTAAGCAGGTCCTGCACTGCTCCATCTCCCCACCCTGAGATCATGACCTGAGCTGAGACCAAGAGTCTCCTTCTTAGCTGACTGAACCACCCAGGAACCCCTCCTCACCTAATTGACTGTTCCTGAATTGTTTCCATTTATCAGCTATTAGCAGTACACCTGACATGAACATCTATTTACAAGGGTCTGTATGGATAGAAGTTTCATATCTTTTGGATAAATAACTTAGGAGTGAAATTGCTGGTTCACAAGGAAGTATGTATAATCTTTTAAGAAAATAACAGACTTTTAAAAAGTGTTTATACCATTTTATGCTCCCATCAATAATGTATGAGAATTCTCATCACTCTGATATCTAGCAATTTTCAGTGTTTTTAATTTTAGCCATTCTAATAGGTATCTGATGGGATCCCATCATGGTTTTTAATACATTTCCCTAGGAACAAATGAATATCTTTTCATATGGTTAGTGGCCATTCATGTATATTTTTTAATAAAGTATGTGCTTAGTTACCTATTTTTATCTGGTTGTCTACTTATTAGTGAATTATGTTAGTTACATCTTATATATATATAATTAGATATAAATACTTTACCTTTGTTTTATATTAAATAAATTGCTATCCATTCCAAGATAGAATTTTGCACTTTTTAAAATCTTATTCACAGGCATATAAACCATTTCAAGTTGAAACTGAGAGTGCATATTGTGAGGTAAAGATCAAGGTTCATTTTTTCATGTAGATCTCAAGGCATTCCAGTACCATTTATTGAAAATAGGAGCTTGGTTTAAAATCGACTGAGTGTACATGTAAAGGTATATTTCTAAACTTTTTACACTGTTCATTTTAACTATTTGGTCATCCTTACACCAATAAATATACCCTCTTGATGACTGGAGTTTAATACTAATTGTTGAAATCAGGCAGAGTAGTACTCCAATTTAGTCTTCCTTTTCAAATGTTTAGGCTGTTAGGTCCCTCAAATTTTCATCTGAATTTTATAATTAGTTTGCACATTTTTACAAAAATATTCTTTACTGAACATTGTAAAATCCATGCAAAGGAATCAATAAGCCTATAGCTTCTTCAGGGTAATCTGTAGGCCAAGGGTTGCTGAGTACTTTTCTAACTTTGCCTAGATTAAACCCATCAAGACGGTTTCTAAGTATTTGGCAAGGGTTTTGTAATGATAAATAGGAGACTGGCTATGAAACAGATTTTAAATATCTAAGGGTTGTGTGTGTGTGTGTGTATGCACATATGTATATATGTATATATGTATAGATAAGGAGACAGAAAGAATCTTTATTATTTCGAAGAGTGCATTTGAATATATTGCTGAAAGACCAATCCTGTAGAATTTGTACGAGATGACAAAGGGCCCATAGAAAATCCACTGAAACGTTGGACATTCAAGATTAGTAACACCTGATAGTGAAGGAAACAGTTATGCCTTTGTGCCAAATCCGTATTTCTGAGCGTGACATTGATTTAAATTTACCTGTGCTTCATCCTTCAGGAAAAATAACCTGAACTTAGTTAAGAATTCTTCCTGAAGGAACACTAAAATTCAATCCTATCATATTAATATATTGTTTCACATGTTCTATTTTTGCTAAAGTTTCTTTACATATAGGTCACTAGTATTTCTTAGGGTTTAGGCTTAAGTGTCCACCATTACATGTTTTTATTCCCTCTCCTACAGGCCCCCTTCACTGACAGATTAGCCAAGAAAAGTTCAATTTGTATTTTTTATGGTTCAAGTTCTGTCAGGATATGCCATAATACTCTGTTAGATACTAGTGGTGAGGTGACAGGGAAGATAAAGGGGTTCTGCTCTGTGCTTTGAATGCTGGGCTTTTTATTATTGTTATTTAAGAATGTGACCATTTGATGGGCTCAGGAAACCTGAAAAGCCACTTCTGAAGTCCCTGGATGATGCATTCTCTCTGATACAGGATATATGTACGATGTTTTGGCTTGGAGCCGAAAGACTCAGCATTGGATCACAAAGTAAAGTTACATTTTTATAATCCTCACTTTTTTGAAATGTAGCCATGAAAAATTTTAAGTGAAGCTTCTATGGCCCTGTGTATCCTGTCATTCTTTCAAAGAGCTGATTCCTACAGGGTTGTGTTAAGTCCTGCACAGCAGGTAGAGCTCAGGAACAAAGTTGCTCTTGTGAGGGCCAAGGCTATAGCTAAGTCACTACTTTATTATGTGAAATCAGCCATTGGCAAACTAGAGTGCCTGTGGAGACCTTCACAGGGTCAGAGGCCTGGGCACTGTTGAGTGAGGAACTATAAGGATAACTGGGGATGGTCAGCATAGAGAAGACTCATAGATAACATGATAATGTTCTTTGCAAATAGGATACACTTCCATGTGGAAGAACGATTTGCAAATAAGAGACATTGATTTTCAGGCAGATCTAAAAAAGATTGGGGGGGTAATAGAATTGTGGAAGGGGTTATCTTATAAAGTGATGGTAAGAATGCCATTATTAATGGACAATGTGTGCAACTTGAAGTTAGGTAAAGAGCAGGTGTTATACATGTATTTCATCATTTACTAATGCTGTGACTTTAGACAAGTTACTGAACATGTCTGAGCCTCAGATTCTTTGTCTATAAAATGGCCTAAGTGCTAGGTTGTACTGTGAAAATTATAGGACATAGTGTCTATGAAGCAACTAGCATAGTGCGCAGCTGATGAGGTCTTTTTTCTCTGTCACTGAAGGATTTCCAGCTGAGTTGAATGCTAATGTGAGAAACTGAGGCAGGAACTTTCCTAGAAAACTAAAGCAGGTAATATCCAAGGTGTCTTCAAAGTCTACCATTCTAATTGTTGTATTTTGATTTGTATTTGATTAGTTTTATTCTCTAATCAGACAGTGTGATGTAATAGGGTATATATTTCTGTGCAAAAAGATACTCGACTAAGAGTATTTAATACGCATTAAATGCATAACTATAGGATGTCATAAAAAGCTACTCACAAACTCAGGTGACTAACAACACTGAGCACATTTCCTCTGTAAATCTATTTTATTTTTTTTTAATTTTTTTTTTTTTGAGAGAGAGACAGAGTGAACAGGGGAGGGTCAAAGAGAGAGGGAGATGCAGAATCTGAAGACAGACTCCAGGCTCTGAGCTAACTGTCAGCACAGAGCCCAGTGTGGGGATCAAACCCATGAACCATGAGATCATGACCTAAGTAAAAGCCGGATGGTCAACCAACTGAGCCACCCAGGCACCCCTCTGTAAATCTATTTTAATAATTTATGCTTGACTTATGAGTTTGGAATGAATGCCAGATTCCATCTATATTCAGATCTTGCATCCAATTTCCAACTTCAGGAAGTCACAAAGTATAAAGCGTGCAGTATTAAACCTGCTCAGTTGTCCATTGGACTATTCTGACAGCAAAAAGATTTACTCTGTGAAGAAAATGCAAGTTGCCCTGAGTTTGAGTCTCCTTATTCAGCTGTTTTGTATCTTATATCAGTGAATGGATCTAAACTTTCGCTAAACCTTTAAAAATTATCAGTCTATAAAACATCTTCATAACCAATACCTCCAGTGCAAAGTAGTACTTTGTGTCTTTTTTTTTTATCTACAAAGATGGCCTGCTTTCAGAATGTCCCTGATATCAGATGATCTGATATCAGATTAAGATGTGGATTTTAGTGAAAAAGACTTCTCCTTTTTCTCGTATCTAAGCCAGTTAATGCTTTATAGATTTGTTTGCCCTTTCAAACTGAAGATTCCAAACCATTTCTAGTCAGGCTATGATTTCTGCATTTTCATGCAACATATGCTGTTGGATTTCTTGGCATTATTCAACATTTTTGTGGCTTCTTTGGCTGCCTCTATTGCATTCAGTATTGGCTTCCTGAACACCTCTGCTGACATGTCCTATAGGAATCGCAAACATCCAATTCAGCATGCCCAAACTGATTTAAATATCTCTCTGACCTACACAAAGTTGCTTTTCCCCTGTATTCTCATCATTTGTACTCATGACAGGATGTTGGGGGTAATCTTGTACTACCCCACATGTTTATCATTTGTGATACTCTACATTTCTTTTTATAGATTCAAATTGTCATCAGTGTCCTTTCGTATTTTCTGTAAGGCAGGTCTGTTACCAGTGAATCTGATTTCATTCTTCCACCTGAAATCTGCTATTGAGACCCTATAGGAGATTTTTCTTTTGTGTTATTGTGCTCCTTTTAACTCCATCTCCTTCCAACTAAGTGCATCCTCCCGATTATTTATTAGGCAAAATGACTATTTGCTAATGATTTTTTGGTAATTATTATTTTATTTCTTACTGTTCATGATTCCTTGCATTTTTAAAATGGTTTCTATCTTTCTAGATCTCTTTGGAAGTTCGAAACACAGGTGTTGTTTGACAACTTTGAGATTTTCCTATTTGCTCCCTACTGACAGTAAATTTGCTAGGCAGTTACATGTGTTGGCAGTTTTTCTTAGTATTCTTTGAGTCCTTTGGAATTCTGGTTTTCAAGATGCTTCTCTGGTGGCTTTTACCTCTCTGTATTTAACCATCCCTATCTAGCAGCTTCGTGGTTGTCTCCACTCATGCTCTGAAAACCCAAGGGTCATGGCTCTTCCATCCCACAGAGATAATGGGAGATTGGCAGATACCATCACCGAAACAATGGGATATCCAGCCCCTTAGACCCCGAGGATTTTTTTGGTTTCTCTGATGACATGTGTACATGGTTAATATAAAATCGAAGACTTACACAGCACTTTCAGCCTACCTTAGCCTCCTTTCACAGGAAGTTCACTCTGCCAGGGACCCCAATTTCCTTCAGTAAAATTGACTGAGATTTCCTGCAGTCTATTTAATATTTTCCTTCCTATTACCCCTATAGGCACTTCACTCCCAGCTTCCTGGATCTATCTGAGAACTTTTATGTCAACAGGGCCAAGATTTCAAGACTACTTAGTATTATATGTGTTTGTAATGTTTCTTATCTACAGATATTCTTATCTTCATTCTATTTATTTATTAAATAGTGATTTTTTTCAGAAAGACTTAAAACATTTTTAGTATATGTGCTGCACTGAAGTGAGCACTAAAAATTTTTTTTAAATGTCTATTTATTTTTGAGAGAGATACAGAGTGTGAGCGAGAGAGGGAGACATGGAAAATGAAACAGGCTCCAGGCTCTGAGCTGTCAGCACAGAGGCCAGTGTGGGGCTTGAACCCACGAACAGTGAGATCATGACCTGAGCCGAAGTCAGATGCTCAACTGGCTGAGTCATGCAGGGGCCCTGTAGTTCTATTTTTTTTTAAATCTAACATGAATTTGAACTGAAATCATAAAAGTCATTGTACCATACAAATGTCTTTTAAATCTATCCCTTCCTTCCATATCCACTGCTGTGTCCGTTCAACAATAGCAGTATTGTAGCTGCCTCGTAACTTGGCTCCCTGGGTAGAAATTTCTGTGATTTCATTCTAACCTCCCAGGACTACTTGAACTATCCTTTCTAAAACACAACATTTTGTTGCCTTAAACATACTTGTGAGAAAACTCCAAGCACATTAGCATGGAGTACACGCTCCTTCACTTTCTTGCCTCCATTCTTCACTGTTTTATCTTAGTTTCATTTCCAGTGAAAACTTTCTCTATGTCTATAAAATGTTTGTTGGCCCCACTGAAATGTTTATTGTACTGTAACTTTTATGTAATTCCTTTATCCCTGTGATGATGTATCTATCTGAAATGCCCCACCCTTCATTTCTTCATGTGGAAGAACACTTAATCGTGGCTCAACTATAATGTATTTTGTAAAATTTTCTCTAACCTCCTCAAGCTGGGTCTTTCTTTCTCTCTATTCATAATATTTTTTCATACCTTTAACATGATATTTAGCACACTGCATTCTAATTATTTATTCAAATTGTTCCAATAATGTATTCAAATTATTATTTGCTCTGCAAATATGATTTTTAAAAGTGTGATGAGAGGTTTAAAATGAACAACAGATTTCCTTCCTCATTAATTTGGTAGTCTGTTTTTACCTCAGTGTTTACCTAGAAATCATTATAAATCAAAACATGATTAAAAAAAATCATTCCTTACTTTTAAATGATGATGTAACTGAGGATTATATACATGATCAAGAACTTGGCACCCAGTAGTCAGAACAATATCTATCATCATGTCCTCAATATAAAAGTACAACTGTAAGCCTTCATGTGCATTCTAAATTATAAGATCATACTCTAAGTTTTATTAAACAAGCATTAGTATAATAATGTTGAAGTTGACTACACAAGGAACTCGAGAGTACCATACTGGTGCATTCAATGAGTAAAATTTACAATTCTATTCAGGTCATTTATTTGAATAATATTTATAGGTGAGCTATGATAAACCCAACCTAGGCATTCAATTAAGAATTGTATTATGTTCTGCCTTAGAATTTAAAAGCTGTCAGAAGATTATTTACATTATTTAACTCTATTCAATGAACTCATTCATTTTTTGCAGAATATCTATATTTCATCTCCATGGTTAAATTTATCAGAAGCACAAAAGAATACAGTAGTCATTCCATTGTTTGGAGCAATACTCCAAGTATTTGGTAAGATAAAGTGTGTTCTTGGTGATGATAGTGATTACCTACTGAGAAATTAATTCATTTATTCAGCAAATATTGAGTATGTAGTACATGTCAGAAATTGCCCCAGGTTCTAAAGTGGAAGACTGAACAGAAAAGTTAAAAACAAATCCCTGCCAGCATGGAGCTAATATTTCTAGTTGGGGAGACAAATAATAAATAAGTATATAAATATACAACAAAAAATATGAAATGAGAAGTTGATAGATGCCATAGAAGAAAGGATAGCAAAGAACTAGGTGAGTCAAGAAATGGAAAGTGAAGTGAGGATTTGTCATTTTAAATAAATATCAGGGAGATTTTCTCTGAGAAGATGACATCAAAGCACAGATGGAAGTCCTTGAGGGTACCAGTATGAATCTCTGGGGCAAGAGCTGTACAAACACCTTTTAAATTTAACTCTAGCTATTATTGTGACATAATATACTATAGTTTGCTTACTATCTCCTTCCCACACTAGAACCAAAATTCCATAAAGGCAGAAAATTTGATGTTTCTTTTTTCACTGCTGCATCTAAAGCATCTAAAACAGTGCCTGGCACACAGCAGGTACATGATAAATATTTGTTGAGTGAATAAATTATTTTTTGTTATTTTGCATAAATTATAATAAGTATTATCAATATAATACTTGTTATATTCTCTATTTTATAGTAATTTACATTTTTACATTGAATCCATGAAAGGCCTTGGGGATTGATCCTTGTACCCCTATTTTTCTTTATTCTCCAGGTGATCTCATCAGGTCCCATATTCTTAAATGTCATGTATATGTTCTTGACTCCCAGCTCCAACTTCAACCTTGAACTCCTATTTCACATTTCTTTTTTTAATAGTTTATTGTCAAATTGCTTTCCATATAACACCCAGTGCTTCTCCCCACAAGTGCTCCCCTCCATGACCACCACCCCCTTCCCTCCCTCCCCCTCCCCCTTCAGTCCATGGTTCCTTTTCAGTATTCAATAGTCTCCCTTGATCTGTGTCCCTCACTCTCCCTAGCTCTCTTTCCCCCTTCCTCTCCCCATGGTCCCCTGCCAGGTCTCTCCTGTTAGACCTATGAATGCAAACATATGGTATCTATCCTTCTCTGCGTGACATATTTCTAATCAACTACTAGACATTTTCACGTGGATGTCTAACAAGCATCTCTAAATCAGAATGTTTATAAGCAAACTCTTGATTCATCTCGAACATGTTTCTCCCTTAGCAAATTAGGAGCTTCTTTCCTCAAGCCTTCCAAACTGGTTTCATCCTTGACTCTTCTCTTTCTCTCCCTCCTTGTATCTAATTTAATCGCACAAAATGTTGCCTCTAGTTTCAAAAATACTGCAAATATTATCCCTTTCCAACATGTCTACCTCTACCACCATAGTCTGAGCCAACAACATTATATTCCTAGGTTACTGTAAAAAAATGACCTAATGGTGCCCTGCTTTCACTTTTGTACCCCTAGAGGTCAATCTCCTCACAGAAACTGGAGTAAAAATTTTAAGTTTATTCATTTTGAGAGAGAGAGAGAGAGAGAGAGAGAGAGAGAGAGTGAGTGAGTGTGTGTGTGTGTGTGTGCCAGCAAAGGAGGGGCAGACAGAGAGAAACAGGATCCCAATGTGGGCTCGAACTCATGAATGGCAAGATCATGACCTGAGCCAAAACCAAGAGTCAGAGACTTAACCAACTGAGGTACCTAGGTGTCTCTGGAATAAAATTTCTAAAATATAAATAAGATCATGTCATCCCCTTGCCAAAAACTTGTCAATGGATTCTCATCTCCCTTAAAATAAAATTCCAACTCTACTGTGGCCTACAAGACCTTCCATGATCTGACCTTGTCTCCCTTGATCCCCTTCTTACCCTTTTCCCCTTGTTCCTCTGTTGCAGTCATGCTATCCTTCTTCTAACTGCTCCCAAAACACACAAAGTATGTTACTGCCTTAGGGGAACTTTCAGTTCCATCTGCCTGGAATATACCTCCATCATGAATTATTCTTCATGAATTATTCTATTCACCTCTGCAGAGAGGCATTCCCTGAGTATCATATATTACAGTCTCCATTCCCTCCATATTCCTAACCCTCAATCACTATCTCCTTTTCCTACTTATTTTACTTCATAGCACCTATTAATATCTGAGTTGTATGATTTAGTCATTTATTGTGTCTCCCCAATTTAGAATGTCAGCTTCATGAAAACAGTTACTTTGTTTTGTTCATTATTCTATCCCTAGCACCTGAGTCCTTGATACATATAGGCAATAAATGCTTGCTGAAGAGCTGAGTATGATGTTATTTCTATATGCTTCTTAACTCAACTGTGAATAAGAAGCCTAATACAACAGGTATCTTTATAGGTCAGATCCAGTGTTAAACAGCACTCTGTTGCTGGCCCCTGAGTTAGATAGGTATTGAGGATATAAAGATCAACCAAAGCAGTCCCCATCCTCAAATAGCTTATTGGCCAGTGAGAAGGCAAGCATGTACACTCATTAGGACTTGTATGTAGTCAGCTTTCTGTAGTAAAGCCTTCTCTTAACTGTGTGTCTTGAAGTCAGAGATGGTGACTATTTTTCCTCTGCAGATTCAGCCCCTGCCAGTCAGAATGAGCTAAACATCCTAATCTAGGAGGATACAATACTATGGGAGTGCAAGGGAAGGACTGGTTCATTTGAAAGAAATGAGAGAAAATAAAGGAAAGGTTTGAGGTGCCTCTCCTTAAAGGCATGTATAATCTTTTGCTAGGATTAAAGATTTTCAATGGAGTTTCATATAGAAGATGAATCCTAAGCAAAGGCTTGTGGAGAATGACAATATAAAGTATATCTAACACCCAGGACTAGACCCTGGCTTACAGACTTTTTGCTTGTTTACATTTCCTTGGCCTCCCACATTTGTATTGAATTTGTACCTGACACATGTCCAAAGTATTGAGTTTCTGGATCAGAACTCTACCCTGGGGACGCCTGGGTGGCTCAGTTGGTTAAGCATCTGACTTCGGCTCAGGTCATGATTTCCCAGCTTGTAGTTCAAGCCCCACATAGGGCTCTGTGCTGACAGCTCAGAGCCTGGAGTCTGCTTAGGATTCTGTGTTTTCCCCTCTTTCTGTCCCTCCCCTACTCATGCTCTGTTTCTCTCAGCCTCTCAAAATTAAAAAAAAAAACTTTTTTTTGAAAAAAACTCTACCCTGTATCACAGTTCCATTTTTATGCTAAATGCCCAGATTAGGATCTGTTTCCTTTATGTTAAGCTTTCTATCCATCTATTGATTTGTCCATCCTTCCATCTTCTAGCTACTAGTTAATGTTTACTAGTAAAATCAGATACAGAGGAGATGAGTTTGGTAAGGACACAAATACATAGACAACTATTTACTAGGTCTTGGAGATACCAAGATGAATGAGGCATAGAGCTGGTGAAAAAATTAGACATGATTCTTATGCTCAAGACACTCTCAGTCTAAAGGAGAAAAACTAATGAACAAAAAATTACTGTTTGTTGTGGGAAGTGCTGATATGATAAACAGGATATCCTGGGAGCACAATGACAGGTCACCTAACCCAGCCTGCAGTCACAATAGAGGCTTTTTAGAAGTAAGATGGCTGGAAGTTAGAACTTAGCCAGGGAGGGGATAAATATTTCAAGAAGTAGAAGAGATGTATAAAGAGCTAGAGTTAAGACAGAATGGCATACTCAAGAAATAAATGTAGTCCACTGGAAAGAATGCTGACATTTGCTTTGTAATGGGTTTGGAGGTTGTCAGAAATCAAAACCACGGGCAAAAGAGTGAGAGCTGAGATATAGCTAGGTAGGTGCTATGAGCAGAAATATGCAGTGACTTGGAAAGTTCCTATATTCAATTATTCAGCTTTGTTTCAGTATGAGCTATTTTCAAATGAGTTCATATTTGGGGCTTATGAAACATCTCAGGTCATACTAACATCTTCTCATTAGCTCAAAGCAAAATATACTTAAAGAGAAACTTACCATTTAGATTTGAAACTTATAAGCATTGTAAAAGAAATTCAGTCTGTTTCTCATATGTTTACTGTTGTTGAAATGTTGCTTAATGAAAGCTACTTAATATCTCCAGAAGATTTATTAGCTGCTCATAAGGTTTTTAGAAAAGACACTGATTTTGTGGGATTTGGCAAGATTGAGTCAGGGAGTTGGGGCTCTATTCCTGACCCTACCACTGACTCACTTCAGGTCTATCTAAACCATCTTCCTCTATGAGATTAAAATCTTTTTCTTACAAAGAGAAAAAAAATGGAGCTTCTTTAAGTGTTGATACAGATGGAAATGATTTATTAGGAAAGTTGGACACTCAAATTTCTTATGAATAGAAGTCACTTACAAACTATGAGCTAAGTTCCAATTTGGAAAACTGAGCCAGTAATAAAGGAACTCTGAATTAAGGAACAACTAAGCCCTGGGAGACACATGTGAAAATCTGACAAACTCAGATAAATATTTATATAGTGAGGTGGCAGTGGAATTTCCAATTGTTTGGGGAGGTTTAATGTTCAAGAGATCAAAACTGGGAATGAGGAAAGTTGGTGAGAGCAGTGATTTGGTAACAACACAGACATACACTATCCTTTAAAGAAGTCCTTTAAAGAAACCAGATTCAAAAGTAAAATGAGAAATAGTTACAACAACAAGGCAGTTCCTAGATCTGCTAATTTCTGACTTTGTGTCAGGGTATTCATCAAGTGTTCCAGAGAAAATGAAACAAGAAAGTCCAAAATCTGCAGGGTAAGTCAGTAGGCTGACACCCAGGGAAGTCACAGCTCAAGTTCAAAGGCACTCTGCTGATAGAATTCCCTCTTCCCTTGGAAACCTCAGTCTTTTTCTCTAACAGTCTTTAATTGATTGGATAAGATTCACCCATATGTGAAAGGTAGTCTCTTTTATTCAAAGTCTACTGATTTAAATGTGAATTTCATCCAAAAAGCACTTTCACAGAAACGTCCAGAATAATGGTTAACCAATTATCTGGACACCATAGCTCAGCCAAATTGACACATAAGAATCACAGGCAATGACTTAGATATTAAGGCCCTTCTAAGTAAAGAGTTAACTAGGACCAGGATAAAAATTTAATCCCTAACATTGTAAAAATTATTATGCTTTCAGCATATCTAACAGATGTTAAGGAAGTGCATAACCTTTCTGGTTGAGGCAGGTTTCTTGTTCATAGACATAATGGAGATCAAGTATATCACCCTTTGACCCCAATCACCCACTAGTTATCTACTACTACCACTAGTACCTTTCTGTCTTATAGATTTTCCTATTATGGATTTTCATATGAATTTAATCATATAATATTGTGAATGGCTTCTTTCACCTAGCCTTATGTTTTCAAGGTTCATTAAAGTTGTAGCATATATCACTCATTCCTTTTTATGGTCAAATAATATTGTATAGATAGACCACTTTTTGTTTACTCGTTTGTCTGCTGATAACATTTGGGTTGTTTCCAACTTTAGCTATTATGAATAATGCTGCTATAAATACTTGTGTATGAGTCTTTGGATAAGCATATATTTCCATTATACTTGGGTGTTTACTTAGGTGTAGAATTTTTGGGTCATTTGATAATTCTATTTTAACCATTTCAAACATTTCCAGACTGCTTTCCAAAGTTTCTGTACCATTTTACATTCTCACCTGTAGTGTGTGAGGGTTCTAATTCTTCCACATCCTCAACAACATTGCTGCACTTTTTGCTTTACTGTGTGTTATTACTTCCTTAGCTGATTATAGCTTTATTCCCACCTACTTCCTTTATAGACTTTTGGTAAACATATTACACATATGTTGCATTTCTACATGTGACAGGCCCAGAGACATACTATATGCATGTTATTTTATATAATTACTTCTAAAATCAAATATCATTATGTTTACCAGTGCACTATGTTCATGTGGATTTAAATTGCTGCCTGGGGTCATTTTTTCAAACTAAATTTTGTTTTAATTTTTTAAATGTTTGTTTATTTTTGAGAGAGAGAGAGCGAGAGCAAGCAAGCAAGCAGGGGAAGGGCAAAGAGAGAAGGAGACACAGAATTCGAAGCATAGCTGTTTATAATTGTTAGCTCTTCCTGATGGATAGACCATGTAATTATTATATAATGCCCTTCTTCATCTCTTGTTACTGCCTTTAAAGTCCAGTTTGTCCGATATAAGTATGGCTACTCCAGCTGTCTTTTGACTTCCAGTCGCATGATATATATTTCTCCATTCCCTTACTTTCAATCTGAAGGTGTCTTCAGGTCTAAAATGAGTCTCTTGTAGACAGAAAATAGATGGATTTTGTTTTTTCATCCATTCTGCTACCCTATGTCTTTTGATTGGAGCATTTAGTCCATTTACATTCAGTGTTACTATTGAAAAACATGGGTTTAGAGTCATTGTGTTCACTAGAAACATGAATCCTACAGAGGTGTCTCTGGTACTTTGTGTTCCTTGCAACATTTCCCTCATAGAGTCTGCTTTAGGATTTCTTGTAGGGTAGGTTCAGTTGTGATGAATTCCTTCAATTTTTGTTTGTTTGGGAAAACCTTCATCTCTCCTTCTATTCTGAACGACAGGCTTGCTGGATAAAGGATTCTTGGCTGCATAATTTTTCTGTTCATCACGTTGAAGATTTGCTGCCATTACTTTCTGGCCTACCAAGCTTCAGTAGATAGGGAGACCTATCAAAGTAGTAGCAGACCTTTGTATGTTAGGGCCCATTTTATCCCTACCAGCTTTCAGAATTCTCTCTTTATCATTATATTTTGCCAGTTTCACTATGATATGTCATACAGAAGATTGATTCCAGTTATATCTGAATTCTCTGTGCCTCTTGGATTTCAATGTCTGTTTCCTTCCCCAGATGGGGTAGGTTCTAGGTTATAATTTGTTCAAGTACCCCTTCAGCACCTTTCTCTCTTTCTTCTTCAGGAATTCCTATGATAAAGATATTTTTCCGTTTAATTGGAATGCTCAGTTCTTGAATTCTCCTTTCATGCTCCTGGATCAATTTTTCTCTTTCTCAGCTTCCTCTTTTTTTCTATAATTGTGTCTTTTAATTTACCTATTCTCTTTTCTGTCTCTTCAATTCATGAAGTGGCTGCCCCCACCAATTTATTAATCACCTAATTTCTGGCATTTTTAAATTCATCACAAGTATTTTAATGTCCATAATCTTTGTAGCAATAGCTTCTCTGATATCTTCCATGCCTTTTTCAAGCCCAACAATTAGTTTTATATCAATTTTTCTAAATTCTTGCTCCGTTATGTTGCTTGTATCTGTTTTGACCAATTCTGTAGTTATGATTACTTCCTGCAATTTCTTTAGAGGAGAGTTCTTCTGTTCCATCATTTTGGCTAGCTTTCTCTCTCCTGTAAGTTTTAAGAGCTTGTTATGTGCTCTGTACTTGCCAGTTCTGCTATATTAAAGGAGGCTCATTGACTGTCCAGGGCCTGTCTGTTCAGGAAGTGTTCTTTTAATGGTGTTCCTTGGCCTCTCTTGTTGTGCCTTTGGTTATTTTATTCCTCTACTCATAGTGATATTTGGGACTCTCCACCATGTATACTTTGGCTTGTTTCTTAAGGTAGCCCTGAAAAGGAAAACAGACAAACACACAGGAAACAAAAGCACACAAGCAAGCAGACCAAAAGGGGAAAAAGGCGGGGGGGGGGACAAAAACAACCAAAGACCATGTAAAAACATAAAACCAGAAATTCCACCTACAAATAAAAAGCAGGATGGAGGCAGTGCTGATTGAAGAGCATCTACAAAGAGAGAAATCATAGGAGTGAAGAGAAAGCGAAATTGAACATTGACCAGGCAGAGAGACTAAAAGGCAAATATGGTAGGAGAAAGTAAATGAAGATAATGTTACCCAAGGAAACTATATAATCTGATTATTCCAGAGAGAGAAAGAAAAGAAAATAATGATGAAGGTGTAGAATATGCATCAAGAAAATGGATTAAATGTGACTGTTTAAGCAAACCAATGACCAGAGTGTACAGTCCAGCAGAGGGGAGAGATAAGGGAAAATATATCTGAATAGCAAGAATTGATCTAGAGTTAATCATGGCAATACATCAATGTTGGTCTTACCCCAGGCTCTGGTTAAAAAAAAAAAAGCAGCTCTCCAGCGTGGATGGGGGTAGGCAGGTCTCACCTCCACTTCGGGTCTTTAGGCAGCTCCCTGAGGCCCCGCCTTTGTGGTTGTGGGGAGAAGAATGGCGGCACCCCACTCCCTTCCCAAACCAAGTGTTGTAAATCACTTTTTTGGGTCTGATCTCCCTGTGCCACGGACGTAGCCAAGGTGGACCATGTTCTATGTCCCAAGCCCCGCCTCGTTTCCAGATCTTAGTCCTCGAGCTTTAATGATAGTGCTTGAAATGTAATTGCACAGGCTGGGCTGCTTCCTAGCCAGGGATCGGGGCATCTAGCACAAAGAAAGTGTCACAGCTAGAGAAGGGATGATAGGTTCCCTCTTTGTCCCGTCCAGCTGAGGCTTTTTCTCTTCTCCAGGGAACTTCTATTAGCAATTTCATCCATTCTTTCTCCTCCCCTCCTCTCTTTGTGGCTCTTTGTGGAGGGGGCTACCTTGTGTCCAGGTCCTGGCCAGTTTTTATCTTCTCCAGTTTGCAATCACGCACCTATGAGGCTGTCTTCTTAATGGACTCTGTCTCTTTTCCTCCCAGACTCCTGCAGTTCAGTGTCCCATGGCTTCAGCCCTTCTTTGAGAGATGCAAGCAGGCAAAATGTACAGAGCTCCCTACTTCTCTGCCATCTTGCCCTTCCCTGTCCAGGAGAATACTTTTCATACCATTTGCCTTTACATCACTAAGGGAATATGCAGTGAATGGAGAAGGAGGTAGATATTAGAAGGATTTTCTTCAACCAATTGAGATCTGTGCTTCTAAGCTGAGAAAAGGATGCCAGGATAGGTAGAAATTGAAGACACAGGAAATAGGATAATTGATGGAATAAGTTACTTCTTTTGATGAAAACTGTAATTCTTTGGTTCTGGGAATGACTTAGGGAGCTCTTATTAGCACAGTTCCCATATGAAACCAGCTGTGGGCCCAAAAGCATGGCATTCTGATGAAACAAATTTAAAGAAAAAATACATAAGCAAACTATTTAAAGATGGCTTGTTTGAAATGATGCCAACATTAACTTAATAGCAATTTTAAATGTTAAAGTGAAAGATTATAAGGATTGTTTTTAGAACTATTGTACTTACTATAATACCTCATTTTGCCAAAAATATTCTTGAAACTGAGCAATTTAAGAAGCTATTTTGGAAACTAATTGCAAAGAGTCTCCATTAAAACAGTTTCATTTTCTTTTTTTCATTAAAATCTCAAGTAAATACATAGTCATACATAGAATATTATTTATCATAAGACACATCACACAGTACAATAAAACCATAGATGAGAATTTGGCACACAAAATGAATTTAATTTTGTTATTGAGGATTCTTTCATTATTTTTAAAAGTAAGATATCAAGTCTTATTCATTTCATGAATAAGATGGATACCCACAAGGCTGTCCATTAACTGGACTAACAAATCAGATATGCTGGCTAACCTTTTAACCTCCTTTTTTACATTAGATGAAGCAAATCCAACAGCCATTCATGTCATACAGAGTGTCAGGAGCTACTACCAGCAACTACTTATATTTCTTGCTTTCTTCCCCTCAACCAGTCATTTGTCTCTAACTGTGCTCTTACAAGATAATGGTCCTGTCACGCCCAAGGACTGAATCATCTGAGGATGATAAAAGAATAAAATGTAGCTTTAGTTTTTTTCCTTAGGAAGAATGGAGAACATGTACATAAATATAGTACTTTACATAACTTTTAAGGGGTATAAAAATCCATAAATCTTCTACAAGTCACTTAAGAATTATTATAAAAAGTTCTTATGACTCTGTCTCTCTGTTTATGTTCACAGTCCATAGTGAGAAAGTAGAAAAAAAGGAAGGCTATTGTGAAACAACAATATATCCTACTATCAAAGAATGAGCTTTTAGGTTGAAAGGGACACCAAATGTCTAGCAAAAGGAAGGACAATGAAATTATGAGACATCATTAGATCTTAGGATACTAGTGATAAAAAAAGCTTCCTTGTAGCAGTCAGAATGCTTTGGGATGGAGAAAAGAAAGGAACTTCTCATTCAAATTCGTTTAAGTAATCAAATTAATTCTCTTAATAAAATATAGTATAGGAGTAAGGTAGGTTCCAGTAAGAGTATGATCAGAAGTTCAGTTGAAGTCAAGGAATCCAGTTCTGTATGCCCCGTTCTCCCCTAAATCTGATTTCCTTAATGTTCACAAGATAGTTGACAGTAGCAATGAAGGCTATAATTTTTTAAAAAAAAAAATTTAAAGATCTTTATTTTTGTGAGAGAGAGGCTGAGAAAGAAGTAGGCACAGAGCCTGACAAGGGGCATGAGCTGTAAATCATGACCTGAGCTGAAGTCAGATGCTCAGTTGAGTCACCCAGGCACCCCTGAAAGCTACAACTTTTATGGTTCACATTTAGAAGGACTTAGGACCCTTTCTAGTAATGTGCTAGAAGTCATTTGCTTCATTTTGATGCAGTAATTAATGTTATATAACCATTTCTGGGACAATATTGGTAGATAGGGGAATGCCATTAGCTGGTTGTCTTAAATTCTTATGAAACTGAGGATGAGATAGATACCTGAACACATTTTGGGTGAGTGGATGTTAGGTAGGCAATGACACCTATTGCAGTTATAGGTTTAAAAAAAAAAACAGGCAACATTGAAGGATGGTGTTGGATTTCTCAACAGCAACAGTAGAATTTGAAACAACTCAGATGGCAGAGTAGGAGGATGACCTTATGCTTGTCTTGTCGCTCAAACACAGCTAGATAATTATCAAATCATTCCAAACATCCAGGAAATCGATCTGAGGACTGAGAGAACAAACTGCACAGCTAGAGAGAAAAGAGGCCACATCGTGGAAGGTAGGTGGTGTGGTGATAGGACTTGGGGGAGAAAAGAATCATGAGTGCTATGGATGAGATGGAGCCCTGACCAGAGAGAGATAAAGCAGTAGGCAGGGAAATACACAAGAAAAAAACTTCTCCAAAACTGTTGACTGGGAAAATGAGAAGGGGTGATTATTGCCAGTTTTTATAAGCAGTAGAGCTAGAAGTTTGTGCCATCATCAGGGTTGAACCTGGTGGGCTTAGCAGTGCTCCTGTGGAGGAGAGGCCCAGGAGGGAATAGTGTGCTCTGAGGATACCCTGAATTGCAGTGAGAGAGACAGTTTCCCTTCATGGAGTGCATTTAGGAGAGGCAGCACTGCCTCGCAGGGGACAAAATAGCTGACTGGTGCCATTGAGCTGCCCTGTTCATTTGCATACAAGCAGAGATGCCTGCTGAGGGTAGTCAACCTGGATGCTGGTGCAATATATATATGTTTTATGATGAAATCTAAGGCCCTGCGTGGTCATACCAGCCGTAGCATGGGTCTCTACCATGCCAGGTCCCTAAAGATTGGAGTTTTGAAAGGCAAACTTAGAGAACTCAATGACTTCACAAAGTGTAATAACATTCATGAGTCTGAGAACAAGAGAAGGGGAAAAGGGGCAGAAGGTTTATTTGAGCAAATTATAGTTGAAAACGTCCCTAATCTGGGAAATAAACAGACCTCCAAATCCAGGAGGCACAGAGAACTCCCACCAAAAGCTGGCTAACACCAAGCCATATTGTAGTAAAAACTGCAAAATATAGAGATAAGGAAAGAATCCTGAAAGAAATAGGGAAAAGAAATCCCTAACTTACAAGGGAAGACAAACCAAGTTAGCATCAGATGTCTCCACAGAAGCCTGGCAGGCCAGAAGAGAGTGGCATGATATATTCAACATGCTGAAAGGGAAAAATATGGAATCAAATAAAAACTAAAGGTGTTTGTGACCACTAAACCATCCCAGCAATAAATATTAAAGAGGACTCTTTGGGAAAGATGAAACACAACAAAGACTAGAAAGGAATAGAGAAAATCTCCAGAAACAACTTTGCAGGTAATGAAAAGACACTAAATTCATACCTATAAATGATCACTCTGAATGTAAACGGAGTAAATGTTCCACTGAAGAGACATATAGTGTCAGAATGGATAAAAATATAATACCCATCTATATGCTGCCTATAAGAGATTCATTGTAGGCCTAAAGACATCTCAGCATTGAAAGTGAGGGGCTGGAGCACCATTAATTATGCTAATGAAACAGCAAAGAAAGCTGAAATAGCCATACTTAGACAAACTAGATATTAAACCAAAGACTGTAACAAGAGATGAAGATGGGCATTATATCATAATTAAGGGATCTATCCAAAAAGAACATCTACCAGTTGTATGTATTTATGCCCCCAGTTTGTTATTAACCGATTCCTGTGCTTTCAAACTAAAGAGGGGCCCTTGGGTGGCTCAGTCAGTTAAGTGCCTGATTCTTGATTTTGGCTCAGGTCATGATCTTAGGGTTGTGGGACTGAGCCATGTATCAGGCTACATGCTGACTGTGTAACCTGCTTAAGGTTTTCTCTCTCTCCAAGACAAAATAAAAATAAACTCATTTATAACAATACACTAATAACAGGGAACTTTAACTTCCCACTTATAGCAATGGACCAATTATCTAAAGAGAAAATCAACAAGGAAACAATCACTTTGAATGATATGCTGGACAAGATGGACTTAACAGATATATTCAGAACATTTCATTCTAAAGCAGCAGAATACACATTCTTTGCAAGTGCACAGGGAACAGTCTCCAGAGTAGATCACACACACTGGGTTACAAATCAGTCCTTAACAAGTACAAAAAGATCAAGGTCATGCCATGCATATTTATAGACTACAAGGCTGTGAATCTTAAAGTGAACCACAAGAAAAAAACGTGGAACCACAAATACATGGAGGTTAAAATACATCCTACCAAAGAATGAACGGATCCACCAGGAAAATAAAGACGACATTTAAAAGACAGTCCAAAACATTTGGAATGCAGTAAAAAGCAGTCATAAGAGAGAAGTATATAGCAATACAAGCCTACCTCAAGAAGTAAGGAAAGTCTCAAAAACACAACCCAACCTTAAACTTAGAGAAGCTAGGAAAAGGAAAAAAATTAAGCCTAAACCCATCAGAAGAAGGGAAATAAAGATTAGAGTAGAAATGAGTATTATAGAAACAAACAAAAACAGTAGAACAGATCAGTGAAAATATGAACTAGTTCTTTGAAAGAATAAAATTGATAAAATTACAAATGAGAGAGGTGAAATAACAAACAACACCCCATAAATACAAATAATGATGAGAATATTATGAAAAATTATATGCCAACAAATTGGGCAATATGGAAGAAATGGATAAATTCCTAGAAACATATAAACTACCAAAACTGAAACAGGAAGAAATAGAAAATTTGAACAGATTCATAACTAGCAAAAAATTGAATCAGTAATCAAAAATCTCTCAGCAAACACAAGTCCAGGGCCAGATGGCTTCCCAGGGGAATTCTACCAGCTATTTAAAGGAGAGTTAGTATCTATTCTTCTCAAACTGTTCCAAAAATATAAATGGAAGAAAAACTTCTGAACTTCTACAAGACCAGCATCGCCTCTATTCCCAAACCAGAAAAAGGCCCTTCAAAAAGGAGAATTACATGCCAATTTCTCTGATGAATGTGTATACAAAAGTTCTCAACAAGATACTAGAAAATCAAATACAACAGTCCATTAAAAGAATAATTCACCACAATCAAGTGGAATTTCTTCCTGGGCCGCAAGGGGGGTTCAGTATTTGCAAATCAATCAACATGTTATACCACATTAATAAAGGAAAGGATAAGAACCATATAATCTGTCAGTAGTTACAGGAAAAGCATTTTACAAAGCACAACATCCATTCTTGATTAAAACTCTAAACAAAGTAGGGGTAGAGGGAACATACCTCAACATCTGAAAGACCATATATTAAAACCCCACAGCTAATATCTTCCTCAATGAGGGGAAAAGTGAGAACTTTTCCTCTATGGTCAGGAACAAGACAGAGATGTCCACTGTCACCACTGATATTTAACACAGTACTGAAAGTCCTAGACTCACCAATAAGGAGACAAAAGAAATAAAAGACATCCAAATCAGCAAGGAAGAAGTCAAAGTTCCACCATTTGCAAATAACATACTATATATAGAAAACCCAAAAGACTCCACCAAATAATTGCTCGAACTGATATGTGAATTCAGCAAAGGTGCAGGATATAAAATCAATGTACAGAAATCTGTTGCATTTCCACACACCAATAATGAAGCAGCAGAAACAGAAATCAAGAAATGTATGCCAATTACACCAAAAAGCATAGGGGGCCTAGGAATAAACCTAACCAAAGAGGGTAAAAGATCTGTACCCTGAAAACTATAACGTACTGATGAAAGAAACTGAAGACAATGCAAAGAAATGAATAAAAAGATTCCATACTCATGGATTAGAAGAACAAATATTGTTGAAGTGTCTCTACTACCCAAAGCAATCTCCACATTTAATGCAATCCCTATCAAAATGGGGATTGCATTAAATGCAAACCACCAGGATTATTCACAGAGCTAGAACAAACAATCCTAAAATTTGTTTGAAACCACAAAAGACCTGAATAGCTAAGACAATCTTGAAAAAGGAAGCAAAGCTGTAGGCATCACAATTCTGGACTTCAACCTATATTACAAAGCTGCAATCATCAAGATGGTATGGTACTGACACAAAAACAGACACCTAGATCAATGGAACAGAATACCAAACCCAAAAATGGACCCACAATGATCTCATCAACTAATTCTTAAAAAGTAGAAAATAATATCCAATGGCAAAAAGACAGTCTCTTCAACAAATGGCGCTGGGAAAACTAGAACACTTTCTTATACCATATGCAAAAATAAATTCAAAATGGCTAAAAGACCTAAATATGAGATAGGAAACCATCAAAATCCTAGAGAAGAACACAGGCAGCAACTTTTTTGCCCTCAGCTATAGAAACTTCTTATCAGACACATCGCCGGAGATAATGGAAACAAAAACAAAAATGAATTGTTAGGACTTTATCAAAATAAAAAGTTTCTGTACAGTGAGTAAATGATCAACAAAACTAAAAGACAGCTTACGGAATGGGAGTAGTTATTTGCAAATGGCAATCTGATAAAGCATTAGTCTCCAAAAAATCTATTAAAAGAAACTTCTCAAACTCAACATCCAAAAAAACAACCCAGTTAAGAAATGGGCAGAATACATGGACAGATATTTTTCCAAATAAGACATCCAGATGACCAAAAGACACATGAGAACATACTCATCATCAGGGAAATACAAATCAAAACCATGATAAGATACCACCTTACACCTATCAGAATGGCTAACATTTACAACACAGGAAACAACAGATGTTGGTGAAGATGTGGGGAAAGGGGAACCCTTTTGCACTGTTGGTTGGAATGCAAACTGGTGCAGCCACTCTGGAAAACAGTATGGAGGTGCCTCAAAAAATTAAAAATAGAACTGCCTTATGATCCAAAAATTGCACTACTAGGTATTTACCCAAAGGATACAAAATACTGGTTCAAAGGGTTACAAGCACCTCAGTGTTTATAGCAGCATTATCAATAGTAGCCAAGCTATGGAAAGAGCCCAAATGTCCATCAACTGATGAATAGATAAAGAAGTGATATATATTACTCAGCCATAAAAAAGAATGAAATCTTGTTATTTACAATGATGCAGATGCTGCTGGAGTATATTATGCTGAGTGAAATAAGTCAGAGAAAGATAAATGCCATATGATTTCACTCATGTGGAAATTAAAAAAAACAGAAGAACATAGAGGAAGGGAAAAATAGAGGGAAATCAAGTCACAAGAAACAAGTATAGAGAATAAACTGAGGGTTGATGGAGCAGAGGTCGGGGGAGATGGGCTGAATTGGTGATGGTATTAAGGAAGGCATTTGTGTTGAGCACTGGATGTAATATGTAAGTGATAAATCACTAAATTCTTATTTTTTATGTTTATTAATTTACATTCAAGTTAGTTAACCTACAGTGTAGTATTGGTTTCAGTAATACAACCCAGTGATTAATTCATCACTTACATGGAACATCCAGTGCTCATTACAACAAGTGCCCTCCTTAATGCCATCATCCTATATGTTAACTAACTAGAATTTAAATGCAAATTTAAAAAAATATTAGACTAAAATAAGTTTCAAAATGGTTAGGGAAAATAATTTCCCATGTTTCCTCATTCCATTCTAGCTAAAGATACAATAAATAAATTTTGAAGTCTAAAAAGTATTATTTTCAGGAGGTTACTTAAAAATGTGTTCTACTGGGGTGCCTGGGTGGCTCAGTTGGTTAGGCATCTTACTTTGGCTCAGGCCATGATCTCACAGTTTGTGAGTTGAGTTCAAGCCCCACATCAGGATCTCTGCTGTCAGTGTAGAGTCTGCTTTGGATCCTCCGTACCCCTCTTTCTGCACCTCCTCTGCCTCACACATTCTCTCTCTCTCAAAAATTAACATTTTTAAAAATTAAAAAAAATCTTAATATGTTTTACCAAAATAAGGGATACCTCAAGAATGAGGGAGAAATGGGATCCATGAAACAATGAGATTATAATGGACAGACCCAAAAGAAAGTTTCAAGATGACAAGTGTGCAATGGGTCTAGAGAGTAACCAGTCCAAATTGGAAAAGACTATAATGCGCCCTAAAGGAAGACTCTAGGAAAATAAAAGGTCATCATACTCTACCTGGTACTGCAGTGAATCAATTTTGTTGAATGGTGATAGTTGATATTACGTATATCTTATATCTTTGAGGGTCTAATAAATACCTCTTCTTTTCCCTACATGGAATATGAACAATTTGAGAAATAAAGAATAGCAGATTGGAGGCCAGAGTATAATTATTACTTCTAAAGGTATAGGACATAGCTTACTGTAAGAGTAAAGTGGACCTCTTACGTAAATCCCAGGTGAGCTTGCCAACACTCTCACAGTAACATTGGATAAGGCAGGCCTCTCCCCCATATAAAAGGAAAGTACACCTCGAAGGAGCACTGCCACACAGAAAATACTTTGGACAGCTCATTCTGAAGAGGAAGAAAGTCCATATAAATAGAAAATGTTCCTTTATTTTTCTAGGTTTATCTGTCAAATAAGTCATCTCTCCTGTGTAGAGTAAATAGCAGGAAACAAATGGGGTTCCATGCATTTTGAAAGAAATAACAGAAAAGGAGAATATGCAGTCTACAAACAATTTAATTAGAAATTTAAATTTAACTATCTTGAGGAAAATGGTAAGAATGGAAGTGATAGATGACAAACAGGGGTATCAAGGAAGCTAAAATTTGTCTTTCATAATAATAGCAGTAGACACTGTACAAGTGTATTGTTTACAACTATACTGAGGTGAGTGCCAGGATACAAAAATTTGTTGCATAATGAACTATCAAATGGGAAATCAAGAAAATAATACCTAGGAATAAACAACGTGTACACTGAAAACTTAAGACACTGAAAGAAATTGAAGATGGAGCACCCAGGTGGCTCAGTTGGTGAAGCGTCTGACTTCAGCTCAGGCCATGATCTCACGGTTTGTGAGTTTGAGCCCTGTGTTGGGCTCTGTGCTGACAGGTCAGAACCTGGAGCCTACTTCAGATTCTGTGTCTCATTCTCTCTCTGCCCCTCCCTAACTTGTGCTCTGTCTCTCAAAAACAAATAAATATAAAAGAATTCTATAAAAGAAAAAAATTAAAGATGACACAAAGGGAAAAATATTCCATGCTCATGAATTAGGAGAATATTGCTAAAATATCCCCTACTAACCAAAGCAATCTACAGATTCAATGCAATTCCTATCAAATTTCAAGCGGCATTTTTACAGAACTCAATTCTAAAGTTTATATGGAACTACAAAAGACCCTAAGACCCTAAGTAGCCAAAACAATCTTATGAAAGAAGAACAGGGCCAAAGATAACACACACTGATTTCAAACTATAGTACAAAGCTATAATAATCAAAACAGTATAGTATTGGCACAAAACAGACACATAGATCAATGGAAGAATAGAGAGCCCAGAAATAAACCCACATATATTTATAATCAATTAATTTTTAACAAAATATACAAAAGGGAAAGGACTATCTATTCAATAAACTGGACCACTATTTTGGACCATATATATAAAATTAACTCAATGGATTAAGGACTTAAACTCCTAGAAGAAAATATAGCAACAAAGGTCCTTGGCAATAATCTTAGCAATGATTTTTGGTTCTTTTTAGTTTTGTTTTTGTTTTGGATCTGCTTCCAAAGACAATGGAAAGAAAAGCAAAAATAAATGGAACTACATGAAACTAAAAAGCTTCTGCACAGCAAAGAAAACCATCAAAAAAACTGAAAAGGCAATCTAAATGGGAAAATATATTTGCAAATCATATATATTATAAGAGGTTAATATCCAATATATATAAAGAACTTGTATACCTCAATAGCAATAGCAAAAATGTCTGATTTAAAAATGGGCATTTCCACCAACAGTTGGTAGGAATGCAAACTGGTACAGCTACCCTGGAAAACAGTATTGGAGGTTCCTCAAAAAATTATAAATGGAACTACCCTATAACCCAGCTAGGTATTTATGTGAAACATACAAAAACACTGATTCAAAGGAGTACATGCACCCCAATGTTTATAGCAGTGTTATCAATAATAACCAATCTATGTAAACAGCTGAAATGTCCATTAACTGATAAATGGATGAAGATGTGATGTTATATATATGTATATAAATAAGAGCATATATAATATACATATTTATAAGTATATATTTACATATATTGTGTGTATATATATATATATATATATATATAATGGGATACTACTCAGCCATAAAAAATAAAAAATAAAATCTTGCCATTTGTTACAACATGGGTGGACCTTGAAGGTATTATACTAAGTACTACATGATTTCACTTATATGTGGAATCTTAGAAAAACAAAAAACCCATTCTCATAGAGAACAGATTAGAGGGAGCAAAATGGGTGACAGATATCAAGAGGTATAATCTTCCTATTAGAAGATAAAAAAGTCACAGGGACATAATATTCAGCATAGGGAATGTAGTCAATAATATTGTATTAACCTTATATGGTGACATATACTCATATACACTACACTTATGGTGGTGATTCTTTTGCAGTGGACAAAAGGGCAAATCACTATTGTATATCTAATATTAATATGTCAGTTATACCTCAAAAAAATTATGCTGTCCATTATGTCCAAAGAGAATAGCTCATTGTTTACATATGATCATGTCTACATAGGCAGAATTCCATCTTATGAAATACCATAAACTTTTGTCATAGCATAAAAGTAGTACTTCATTGAGCTATTAGGTTCATTTACTAAATAAAATGCCAATATAAGTGATGAATATGTTAATGAAGTATTTATTCCTTGAAAAAATTATAATGCAAGTTTTGGGGTTTTGGCTTTTTTTTTTTTTTTTACCGTTTGCCAATTTTGATTATTCATGTTTCAAATGCAAAAGAACTAGGGCCAGGACAGTGGTTGGTGAATATTCCTGGACTCTCGCTGATGTGAAGAAAGAACTGAGAGTTTATAGGTACAGGGGAGGAGGAAACCCAAGACTCACAGATGTGAAATGTGGTATGAATAGAGCTAGATACCATGTACCTGTTTTACTGATGACTCTTACGTCAAAAATTCTAATTAGAGAGATTAAGACACATTGTTCATTGTGTTTATCTTGATGGCTACCATAGATTCTGATTGATTGAGCTGTTACAAGTACTGATTATCAATAAAGCAAAATCTCATTAATTTTCACTCGATTTCTGTATTTACAAAAGTAAGTCAGTGAGGCTTTAGCCAGGAGAAGGCAATTAGCAGTGCAGTGCTTGATTATTAAATATCAGGAATGACTTATCAGTTACCATCATGTAGTCTTGCTATTTACAGCAACTTAACCATGCTGGGTAGAATCCCCTCCCTGTACTCCTGTCCCATACCACAGCAGAGACAGAGAAAGGATAGATATGATTGATGTAAAATATAGGCAGCTTTGGTAATTACTTAAATATATCACTGTGATAGAAAAAATGTGAGGCTGAAAAAGTAGTCAAAGTTCTCTTTACAGAATTTTATGGTACATTTACTATAAAACAAAAAATTACTCTGTATATTTCACACTTGAAAATGCTTATAGAGAAGCACCTTCAAACAAACCTATATTTGATTAACTGCAACCCTCTTTTGTCTTTCTTTGGTCTTGGGCATATGGCCTCCCCAGGCCTTTAATTCTGGTATGTGAAAGCAAAGGATATCAAGGCAAAGTGGCTTTCATATATATCTGCATGCATATAAATATATAATATAAACCTCATATACATATTATAGAATATTTTTAGTCTTGACAACATAATCATTTTCACCTAGAGTGCTAAGATGGTCCCAAAGTCTGAAAAATTATGTGGCTAATACAGAAATATTTGATGCTATTTGCCTTTTCTAATTATAGAGCATTCATCAAGCCCAATGCTAGACATTAAAATGTTTTATTTTTAATATCCTAGTTTATTAAAATTCATAAACATTTACTAGTCACTGCTATATGCTGGCACAGTTCTAGGCTCAGTGGATACAGAGATGAACAAAACCTAGTTCTTACCTTTATGGAATTTGAATTCAACCAGATAACCTGATAAGAAAAATAGTGTTCAATCTTTTGAGAGAAATACAATTACTTTCATCCTCCATTTACAAATTTTAAAAAATCCTAGGAACAGAGGAGAAACCAGATGGGCATTCATGTATGGTAATAACTACACTAATACAGTCAGTCAAATACTCAACCTACACTTTTCTGGTGTTACTTTCTTATCCTCATGAAGTTTTACCCAGCACATGTACAGTTTAGTACTTAACCATAAACTCAAGGGGTCTCTTCTGTAGAGCTTTAAAGGTTTCTCTCTGTATCTCATTCCTCTCCAATACCTTACCTACAAATTCTAGCCACCATGGTTTCCTCAAACTCTGACCACTATCTCCTCACTCACCAGAGCCACAGGACTTTGCTTGGTTTCCTTAACTGTAACCTGGAACATGCATTTAGGAAATAGGCTGGGCCAATTGTAGGGCCCATTTTGATTTCCTTTTCTAAAAGATCATAGTGCTACACTGTTGTGCAATGTCTTAGAATCGCTATTTCATATATTTTTGTCTGGCTTTTTAGTTGTTATGGCAGAACAGAAATTCCTATATTATTCTTTATAGGATTATTGTGTAGATCAAATGAAATAATGCATGTAAAGCACTTACCATAGAACTATCAATCCACAATACTAAATATTATTTATGCTCCCAATGTATACTAGGTACCACATAGGTCTTGATAAATTATATTATATTATTTGGTAATGAACATGTTTGTGCCTGAGGAAAGAAGAGGTGAATTAAATTAGATGGAGCCAAATCACTAAGAACTTTGTTTGCCATAGTAAAGAATTGCTGATAGTCTTGAGGTTGATTTATTTTTCATATGTTCAGTCTGATATTGTTAGAAGTATATTTAATCTTTAAATTAATTTGGAAAAAATCCAAATGTACAATTTGTTAATGGACATCTTTTCAATTTAACGAATTCTTATCTGATAAAATAGAAGGTTTTATGGCTTTATCTTCATGTAATCATAGTTCTCTTCAAAATATTTTCTTTTCTAAAACTTTCACATTTTTTTCTTAATTTTATTCTTCTATATTTTATATATTCTATTGGTAATCTGAGTGGCTTATTTTATAATTTTATAGTGCTATTTTACAGTGTAGCTATTAATTTTCATATTCTTATTTTATAATTACTTTCTTGAACTTCTTTAGTTTTAATAGCTTATCTGTTAATTCTATAAGAAAATACATTATTTATAAATATTGAGTTTATTTTTTACCATTTTAGTAATTCCATCTTCTAATATTATATCTAATCCATTCTGAAAGACATACTAGTAATGACATATCTATCATACTCTTCCTGCATTTAGTAAAAATGCCACTAGTATTCCCCCAGTAAGTGTGATGTTGCCTATTGGTTTGAAATATACTCTTACCCCTAAAATGCCAACATTGTAGAAATATGTAATAGGGAAACTGAAAATCCTTGATAATACCATCCTCAGAGGAAAACAGTTTGGTGCATATTAAACACATTTTATGAAAATTGCTTTTAAATTTACATTCTTTGTTATACTTTTACCTATCATGTCTATTTCATTCTTTCTAACTGCTGTACATTATTGCATTCTATGGATGTTACTTACTCACAGACTTATGGCTATTTTAATTGATTTCATTATTTAGTTATCAAAGACAATGTTGCAATAAACATCCTCACAAATTTACTTTTTGTATGTATACATATTTTTAAATATTATCAATGTAACTTTAATATTTAAAAAGATATTACCTCTGAACTTTTGCTTTTTCTGAGAGGGTTGTACACTTAAGTTTCCTCAACTTGTGGAGTTGATTGAATTCATTGCTTCTGGTGCATACTGGACACTGTCTTGAAAAAGAAGCCATTTCTCAGCCAGACTTTAAAACTTTGAGTCTTTAGGATACACATGGAGATAATATAGTTTTAACCATGCTTTAGAGAGAGTTTCAAATCTTTAAAACTTTCCTCTACATATGTAGAACAAATCTTTGATCTGAGTACAGAGATTTTCTATACTCTATAGAGTAGAGAAGACGATATAATTTAAGGTAAGTTCCTGTTACACAAGAATGGCGGGAAATGTTTTACAATGCTGGAAGGAACATGAGAAGAGCCAAAAAGGATGAGACTATGTTGAAGATGGTGTCTGCATCACTGAAATAATATTCAGTCCCTCCATCCCCTAAACCGTGGCCCTATGTTTAAGTGGAAGAGTTAGGTGAATAGAAGGGGACAAAGTAGTAGTAATAATTTTAAAAGGGGGGAGTGAAAAGCATATGATGCTTTTTATCTTTTCCCTGGGTGAATAAATAGCTTCACAATTTCTCAATACAAAGCTAGAGTGGCTGTACATAGAGCAGGAATGCTGATTTTATGTATTTCATAAGAGAGTCTGAAATGTTCCTCTCTATTTTCCCACAATTTTCACTAGACAGAAAAGAGGCCCAGAGGACCCCACCCCAAGAGACTCTGTGGAGAGAGTGGGAGTTCATGTAAGACTTAAGTCAGTATGGTTCTCCGAAGTCTAGGTAGAGGACACCAACAAGTATCAGTACATAAACCACAACTGCCAAGAACCAAGATGGAAATTTTAGTAAGCAAGGAGAATTGGCTGATTGTCCTTCAACAGCACATGAAGCAAGAACCAGGAGAGAAACTCTGTGTCAACTAGAGGTCAGTAAGTATTCAGAGAGAAAGATCTGTCTTGACCCAGATAGCCTTCTCCTGTTGCTTCCATATAAATTTTCCCTATGACCAGATGTCATCTATGGAAATGGGAAGAAGAAGTATAATGAACCTGAAAAGTTTGGTCATTTAACTACAAAGAACATGAGGTCACCTGAAAGCGTTTATAAACCTTGAGGGATGTTCATAGCAGCACTTTCAACAATAGCCAAATCATGGAAAGAGTCTCAATGTCCATCACCTGATGAATGGATCAAGAAGATGTGGTTTATCTATACAATGGAGTACTGCATGGCAATGAGAGAGAATGAAATATGGCCATTTGTACAAAGTGGATGGACCTCAAGGGGGTCATGCTAAGCAAAATAAGTCAGGCAGAGAAGGATAGATACCATACGTTTGCACTCATAGGTCTAACAGGAGAAACCTAACGGGACAGTGGGAAGGCGAAAGGGAACTGTGGGGAAAGAAATAGGGAGAGGGAGGGAAGCAAATCATGAGAGACTCTTGAAAACTGAAAACAGAGGGCGGAAGAGGGAGGGAAAAGGGGAGTGATGGTCATGGAGGAGGGCACTTGTGGGTGTTATATGGAAAGAGCACTGGGTGTTATATGGAAACCAACTTGGCAATAAACAATAAATTAAAAAAATCCTTGAGGGATGTTAATTTACTTTGTATCGGTAATTTTAATAGATGTCACCAGACACTGCCACTATTAAGAGGGATTAGGAGTTCAGAGCAGGTTATACCTTTGAGTGGTCATATATAAATTTTCCCCACCATTGCAAATAAGTATTTTTAAATTGTCTTACAAAAGGTATGCCAATTAAGCATTGTCACACTTTCGTACAGGAACGTAATTTCTCTACCCATACTGGAGGGGAGGTAAAAGTAGTAGGGAGGCTGCTAACTCCCAACTTGATATAAAAGTATAAGATGCAGCCAATTATCTTATGACACAGTGCAGTTGTCTTCAGCTGTTCAGAGGGTTCATAATGTGATTTATAAACTATTGCATCTCAAGTTCCATGGCTACTTTTAATCTATGAGTTCTCTAAAACAATTGAAATTAGTAGCATCCTGGTTTGTTCTTTTCCCTACATGATATAAAACTTCAGTGAATAATGTCAGAGATATTTTAGAAACTGTTTAATTTTGGTAAAAATGGATACCTGTCTTTGTTTTCCATTTAAAAACATTATTTTAATTAAGTGGAGTCAGTACAGGAAAAGAGTATTGTTAAATAGAAATGTGAGTATTAAAATTCATTCAATATGTTTTCTTTTTAAATGTAGGGAAATATGTATTGCAAAAGCCTCCGTTCATTTCAATTCTATTTACTTCAGAAAATCTTTATAACATGCTTCATATATTTTATATCATAAAGGCTAACAATGCATCCTCATGGTATTAGGCATTCACATCTTTACAATGCAAGTAATAGTAAATGACAACAAAAATCTTTAGCTGCTGAAAATACTAAGTTTGGGACCTTTTGCTTTAGGATTTCCATATACTAAACTAAAATAGACCTAAGACCAAGGGTGTGAATTAATATGCAATAGGAGGAAAAGTATTTTTAATTAGGTTTTTAAACACTTATAAAAATAACAACTTGAGTATTTTCTGTTTTTTAAAATTCTTTTTAGCCTTGTCTCCTCAACAACGTATTTGCCTTTCCTTCCATTTTATTCAGTTGTGACCATTTATTTTATAAGATTTGACAACTGTAAAATTTTAGGCAAAACATTGATTGCAATTTCCAATTGAACTTGTCAATCAACGAGTAAAGAAAAAAAGGGCAAGTGCATTATAAAACTTGTTTGACCACCTTTACAAACTTTCGTTATTATTTTGAAAAAGTCCAGTATTTTACTACTCAAATAAGCCTTCTTTTTAAAAGGCCCCAAGAAGAAAAGAAAGTAGAGCTGTTAAAATAAAGCTGATTTGAATAAATAATTTTAACTTGAATTCTCAATATCCCTGATGTTCCATTGTTGCAATTTTCTTTGTGACAACTAAAATATTCTCAGGTTATTCTGTCTGCTTAAAGTCAGAAAGGGTATATTTTAAATGGCCTTGTAGTATTAGAAATATGTACTATTAATTATAAAAAGCAAGATAAGTATGAAACTACTTGAGAAACTAGAAGGACTCAAAACTCAAGTCCTGTGGTAGGTCAGTAGTATCTGAACAAAGGGAGATTATATATTTTGCTACATATAAAAGACCCTGGGCAAAGTTCAGTTTGTCTATTCTAAGTAAATTTTTGGATAGAAGGAAATACATGATCAGAAGAAGCTGGTATGGTCATGGAAAACATCAGAAGCCTTATAATTGTCACCATTCCTCTTTCTAAGTGATCTTGAACCACTTAATCCCTCTGAGCCTCATTTTTGTAATATGCCAAACAATAATATTTCTACCTCCTAAATTTGACAGCATATAATACAGGGTTCTCATAGATATTTGTTATATTATTATAGCTAAATATGATTTAAGGAAGAATTTTAAAAATATTAAAAATTTTTCTAATAGGAATTCTTCAATCTTTTAAAAAATAGTTGGCATTGTTCACTAACATGGCTTAAAGTTTTTTCTTCATTACAGCTGAAGAAGTAAGAGGCACAACTAGTGTTAATCTGGATTCACTGAGGCCAAGTAATCATCACTGCCTTCAGTGGTTCTGATATACTCCAAACCATGCATTTCTCAGAAGAGCAGTATTTGTGTTTTTCCTACACTTGAACAATCTCACTGAAAGGTAAACATTTCCCCAGGTGTTGACTTATTTTTATTCTAATGGCTAGTTCATTATGCACAATCATAAAGCTAAAAATAGACTATACACCTATAAAACTGAAACATACTTACAAATTAAAAACATATTCATATAGCCAATAAAATTCAAATTCACAATATTAGTTTCATATTGAAGGTGAGGCTTTCCAGAAAATAGATTGCTCCTCACAGTGTGAACATAGTAATAACTACTCCTAATGTCTAGCTTTTTCTGCATATTCAGCATGTCTATATCACTTTATGTCTTGCAGTGATTTGATTTTTTTTACTACTCTTTTCCAAACCAGTGTGAAACTTTCATTTAGAGTATGTGACATAATAATTTGGCTCTTACCTAGTTCAAATAAATATTTCATCTGTATCTCTGTTAGCCGACAATTAAAATATATGGGAGGAATGACATCAAGATGGTGACATAGGTGACTTTGCTCTCTCCACAAAAAGGACAACTAATATCTATTAAAACAAGATACCATGAGAAATTCCTAGAACATGGAAGTAAGGCTAAAACATCTGCTTGTACCCCAGATACCAAGGCAGACTGCATTAGAAGAGTAGGAGAAGCGGCTACATACCGAGCACCTCGTCCCGCTCTCAGGACAGCACAGCGTCACGTGGAGAGGTGTCCCCTGTGTCTCCTGTTATTGCAGTGGGAAAACCAGACCTCATACCGTAAAGGATGGGGGAGGCTCAGCCACTGGGAATCCTATGATAATAAAGTAGGGGAGTGGCTTGCAACAACCAACACATGGACCTTGACAGACCAAATTCATACATGTAGAGACCAAATAGTAATAATCCCAACCAGCAGTTTTGTTAATCTGCAGAACCAAGTCATGAGTACACTCTGACCAGGGAACTTGGCAGGGTGCAGATACAAATGAAGCGTTTGGCTAGCACTATAGCCTGGTATACCCAGGCCCAGACAAGGTCCTGAGTCAACAGCCAAACTAGCTGTGGAGAGTGGCTTCTTTTCCCATCTGACCAGAACGGTTGGTGACAACTTTTAGAAGCTGATTACCCCTAGAACAAAGAAAGTACTAGGCATGGAAACTTCTGCTACACAGAGGCAGGGGATTAATTTATAGCCAAGGCTGAGGGTAGCTCCCAATCAGGTAGCTTCTTTGAGAAATTGAGAGTAGCTTGAACAGTCCCTCACCCTCAGGCAAGGAGGCTGACCCATAGCCCCACCCATGTGGAGAGTGTCTTCCAGTCCCATCTGACCTGAAGGGCTGGTGAAAAACTGAAAGCTGTGCAGTCCAGTGGAGAAAGGTAGACAGAATTAGTAGTTTGCAGAGCAAAGCCAGCGGCCCTATTTGCAGGGAGCTTGGGGTATGGGTCATCCTGAGTTACAAAAACAACCTTATGGGTTTTAGAGCTGCTTCTGCCTCTGTGCCTCGGCCAGAAATCCAATCTGCAGCCTGAATGTAGGCTTGAGGCTGTTGAACTAGGAAACCAAAATAGAAATCACAGGAAACCGTGAAGTGCATTCAACAACCTTATGTACAGTAGCATTTGAACAAAGAATTGTCTGTGACTTCTTCCATCTGCAGAGTAAAATGGGTGGCCTAGCCTGACTAGGAAATTAATACACACATTCAGGCCTGATTTGGACTCCCAAAACAACAAGCCATGCAGGCCCTGGTCGGCTGCCCTGTCAGGGCAAGAAGCTAATTCATGGCACCATCTTCTTCTGAGTATAGCGCCAAGTCTCAACCATTTAGTAAGCCTTGCCAGAAAATTTACACAATGACAGAGCCCATCCTCTATAGCCTCAAGTGTATAGAGAACCAACCAGCAGTCCTATTCAATTGTTCTCATCCAGTGGCACATACTCCCATCTTCTGAGCTGAAACAGTTGCTGTACCCCAAAACAGACAATACTGGAAGCCCTTGCCTGTCTGAAACGCCTACAAACATACATTGGAGATAATACAGGTTCGGTTCCAGACCACCACAATAAAGTGAATATTGTAATAAAGCGAGTCTAATGAATTTTTTGTTTCTTACTGCATAAAAGTCTATTAAGTGTGCAAAAATATTATGTCTTAAGGTAACACCTTAATTTAAAAATACTACTAAAAATGCTAAACATCTGAGCTATCAATGAGTTGTAATCACTGACCACTGATATTTCAAACTGCTTCATTAACATAAGAATCCGCAAAATGTGACACAGAGATACAAAGTAAGGAGCTGTTGGAAAAAATACTGTCAGTAGATTTGCTCAATAGAGGGTTGCCACAAACCTTCAATTTGTAAGTATATGTGAAAGCACAATAAAACAAGTTATGCCTGCATTAGCAGATACAGAGAAAACTGAGCTGACTGGTAAAGGACTGTCCCTGCAAAAGCAAACTGGTAAAGTCTGGAAGTGGAGCCTCATTACTCAAATATGCAGATACCAATACGAGGAATCTAGGATCATAAATGAGATAAATATTACACTACCAAAGAAAACTAGTAAAGCTCAATAACTGGCTCTAATAAAACGGAGATCTGTGAACTGTCAAAAATTCAGAATAATTCTCCTGAGTGAACTACAAGAAAACATAGACAGCTACAGGAAATTAGGAAAGCAATGCATGAAAAAACAAGAAGTTTGACAAGGAAATAGAAACCATAAAAAATAAAAGCCCAGAAATCTTAGAGTTGAAAAATATAATAACTATACTGAAGAACTCAATAGTGAGTTTCAAAAATACACTGGATCATGCAGAAGAATCAATGAGTGAACCTGGATAGGACATTGAAAATTACTGAGCCAGAGAAGCAAAAACAATGAAAAGAAGTGAATAAAATCTACAAAATTAAGGGACTCACAAAAAGAAACAATATTTGCATTTTGAGAATTCAAGAAGGAGAAGTAAAAGAGAGGAACAGAAAGTGTATTTAAAGCAATAATGGCTGAAAACTTCCCAAACTTGGAGAAAGAAATGGACATCTAGATGCACAAGGCCCAAAAGACCACAAATAGGTTAAACCCTAATAGGTCTCTACCAAGACATATAATAATTATCAAAAGTCAAAGAATTTTAAGAGCTGCAAGAGAAAAGGGAGAAGTTACATATAAGGGGACACTCTTAAGGCTATGAGTAGATATCTCAAGAGAAACTTTTCAGACCATGGGAGAATGGGATAGCATATTCAAAATATTAAAAGAAAGTAACTGTCAATCTGACGTTCAGAGAAAATGGCATAATAGAAGGATCCTGAGCTCACCTTGTTCCAGAGACATACTGAGATAAGAGCTACATCTATGCACCCAACTCTGAAAACAATCTGAAAACTGGCAGAACCTTGCACACTTAATTTTAGAGAGAAAGCCTCATTAAAAAGGACTAGTTTGGGAACCAAACCCACAAATGGGAAGGACACCACAGCATAGAGAAGCAAAAGGATCAGACCCCACGCATGGTACCATAGGAATGTGGAACTCACACTGGGAAGACAATTCCTGATAACATCTGGCGTTGAAAACCAGTGAGGTTTAACTCTGGGAAAGCCAGAGCAATAGGAAACTGAGTCCCCATCCTTAAAAGCCAGCATAAGTAACTTGGCCAAAGATACAACGCAGAAGCAACAGTTTGAAAAGCATCTGGGATATACATGAAAGATTTATTTACTAGTCTCAAAATGTGCACTGGGTGGGGACAGAGATTTCCAGATTTCTCCAGAAACAGCAATGGCAGACACAATTTTTCTTCCCCTTCCCCAGCCTAGATAGCAGGACACTTGCAGGAACCAGCACTAACACTCTCCACCTAAGTTACTAGCACCACATGCCCTGCTCCATCTTCCCCTGTGGACCCATCCAACCAATTTGCCTGGACAGGGAAGGCCTTTCTCCAAGGGAGTTCCTGTCCTACCACACCCCACAAGCAGCCCGGGCAGGACAGGATAGCTCCAAAGCAATGCTTGCCCTGGAGCGAAGAGGAAGTAACCCCATACCAGCATACCCACAGTTTCAGCAACAGAACCTCTGTTGGCTGTACAGAGAGACTAAGAGCAGACATTTAGTATGACTGCGAACCCAACCAACCTATGAGACTACAGTAGCCTTGGAGAGGCTTCTCAATAGCATAGGGAACAAACACTCCCCAATGTGGTCCCAGCAGGCAAAGTGAATAATTGTAGGCAGTGGATGAAAAGTAAACATGGCACAGCAGGGGGCACACAGCCCACATTAGAGATTCACCAGGGAGCCTGGTGCTGGTGACCAGGGGGATTTGCACTAAAGGATACTACAGAACCTCTTCTACAAAAGACTACTATTTTCAGGAGCAGGAAACATGACTGACCTCCTTGTAAAGAAACGCAGAGTTAGACAAAATAAGAATATGTCCCAAATGAAACAATAAGACAAAATCATAGCAAAAGAACTAAATGAAACTGTGATAATCAATATGCCTGATAGGGTTCAAAGTAATGGTCAGAAAGATACTCACTGGACTGGACAAAAGAGTGGATGAAACCAATGACAACTTCAACAAAGTAATAAAAAGTATTAAAAAGAAAACAGAGATAAAGAATTCACGAACTGAAATAAAAAATACACTACAGATAGTCAGCAGCAGATTATAAAACAAAGAATGGATCAGCAGACTAAAATGCAGAAGAATGGATCAGCAATCAGGAAGACAGGGTAATAGAAAGCAACCAAGCTAAAGACCAAAAAGAAAAAACGTTAAAAATGAGAATAAGTTAAGTGAACTAAGCAACATCATCAAGCATAAGAGCATTCACATTATAGGAATCCCAGAAGGAAAAAGAGAATGCAGCAGAAAATGTATTTGAAAAATTATACTTGAAAACTTCCCTAATCTGGGGAAAGATGGAGACGTCTAGGTCCAGGTACTACAGAGCCACTAACAATATGAATCCAAGAAGGTCTACACCAAGACACACAAATTGGCAAAAAGTAATGACAAATATTTTTTAAAGGAGCTAGAGAAAAGAAAACAATTACATACAAGGCAAACCCCATAAGGATATCAGCTGATTTCAGCATAAGTTTGCAGGCCAGAGGGTAGCATGGTATATTGAAAGTGCAGAGAGAAAAAAAATGCAAGCAAGAATACCCAGCAACATTAACATTCAGAATTGAAGTAGAGATAGTTACAGACAAAAGTTAAAGAAATTCATGATCACTAAACCTGCCCTACAAGAAATGTTTAAGGGGACTCTGAGTGGAAAGGAAAGAGCATAATTAGGAATAAGAAAGCTAGGAAGCACAAAAGCAGTAAAAATAAGTGAATTTCTAGAAATTGGTCAAGCAATTCACAAAATTTTTTAAAAAGACCATAAAGTATGACTCCACATACCTAAAACATGGGGGAGAGGTGTAAAATGTGCTTTTAAAATGGGTTCAAACTTAAGCAACCATCAGATTAATATAGACTGCTATATGTAGATTTTATATACAAACCTAATAGGAACCACAAATTAAAAACCAGTAATAGATAAACAAATAAAGCAAAAGGAATCCAAGTATGTATATCACTAAAGTCAGCAAATCATGGAAGAAAAGAGCAAGAAAAGGACAGAGAGGAACTACAAAACAACCATAAAACAAGTAACAAAATGGCAATATATACATACCTATCAATAATTACTTTGAGGGGCACCTGAGTGGCTGTCAGTTAAGCATCTAAGTTTAGTTCAGATCATGATCTCACAGTTCATGATTTCTAGCCCTGCATCAGACTCTGTGCTGGCAGCTCAGAGCCTGGGGCCTGTGTTGGATTCTGTCTCTCTCTCTCTCTCTCTCTCTCTCTCTCTCTCTCTCTGCCCGCCCCCCCCACTCACGCTCTCTCTTAAAAAATTTGAAACATTAAAATAAACGAATAATTACTTTGAATGTAAATTGACTAAACAGTCCAATCAAAAGACACAGGGTGACAGAATGGATAAAAAAAGCAAGACCCATCTCTTTGCTGCCTATAAGAGACTCACTTCAGACCTAAAGATACATGCAGATTGAAAGTGAAAGAATGGAAAAGCATTTATTATGCAAAAGAAGGTAAAAAAAATTTCGAAGTACCAATACTTATATCTGACAAAATAGGCTTTAAAACAAAGACTATAACAAGAGACAAAGAAGGATACTACATAATCATAAAGGGAACAATCCAACAAAAAGATAGAACAACAGGAATAATTTATGCATCCAATATGGAAGCACCCAAATACATAAAAAAAAGCTAATAAGATAAATGAAGTAATTGATAGTAACAAAATAATAGGGGATTTTAACACTCCATTTACATCAATGAGAATCAACAAAGAAACAGTGGCTTTGACTATCACCCTGGGCCAGTCTTTTCAAGTGCGTAAGGAAAATTCTCCAGAATAGATCACATACTAAGCCACAAAACAAGTTCCAACAAATTAAAGGTTGAAGTAATACCATGCATCTTTTATGAACACAATGCTGTGAAACAAGAATATAACCACATGACAATATCCAGAAAGAATACAAATACATGGAGGTTAAATAACGTCCTATTAAACAATAAATGAGTCAGCCAGGAAATCAAAGTATACATGGAGAGAAATAAAAATATAATGGTCCAAAACCTTTGGGCTGCAGCAAAAGCTGTTCTAAGAAGGATGTTTATAGAAATACAGATCTACCTCAAGAAACAAGAAAAATCTCAAATAAATAACCTAACAGCTAACGGCACTAGTAAAAGACAAGCAAACAAAAGAAAAAAAAAAGAAAAGACCAGCAGAAGGAAGGAAATAATGAAGATTTGAGTGGAAATAAAGAAAATAGAAGGTGAAAATACAATAGAACAGGTCATCCAATCCAGGAGCTTGTTCTTTGAAAAGATCAATAAAATTGATAAGACTTTTACCAGACTCAACCCTCTCTGAATAGACTCAAAGTCAGAAGAGAAATAACAATCAATACCACAAAAATACAAATAGTTATGGGACTTTATGAAAAATAATATGACAAAAAATTGAACAACCTACAAGAAATGATTAAATTCCTAGAAACATATAACCTTCCCAAAACAGAATGATGAATAGAAAATTTTAATAGATTGATTACTGGCAAAAAAAAAAAAACCCAAAACAAAAACCAAAAGAAAAACAAACAAAATAAACCTCCATCAGGAATCAAAAAAACTCCCAACAAACAAAAGTACATGATCAGATGGACTCAGAGGAATTCTGTCAAACATTGGAAGATGAGTTAATACTTCTTTTTCTCAAACTACTTTAAAAAAATAAACAGGAAGGAAAACTTCCAAATTCATTCTCTTAGGCCAGCATTACCCTGATACCAAAACCAGATAAAGAAACTACAAGAAAGAGAATTATAGGTTGATATCTCTAATAGATATAGATGAAAAATCCTCAAGGTATTAGTAAACAGAATCTAACAATATATTTTAAAAAATCATTCATCTAGAGGCAGGGTAATTGAAATCTCCCAAGGTGAATAGTAAAAGGAAAAAAAAGTATTTTAGAAAATGAGAATAGTTTAATAGACCTTTGTGACAACATCAAGAATACTAACATTTGTATTATAGGGGTCCCAGAAGGAGAAGAGACATAAAGGGGCAGAGAACTTATTTGAATAAATAATAGCTAAAAACCTACCTAACAAGGAAAAGAAACAGATATCTAGGTCCATGACGCATAGAAAACCCTAAACAAGATGAACCCAAGGAGGTCCACACTATGATACATAATTAAAATGTCAAAAAATAAAGCTAATGAGAGAATCTTAAAAGCATCAAGAAGCAACTAGCTGTCTACAAGGGAACACCCGTAAGATTCTTAGCTAATTTTTCAGCTGAACCTTTGCAGACCAGAAGGGAATAAGCAATATATTCGAAGTACTGAAAATGGAAGAAACAAACCCTACAACCAGGTTACTCTACCTAGCAAGATATCATTCAGAATTAAAGGAGAGCTTAAAAAGAAGTTCCCCAAATGAAAGTTAAAGGAGTTCGTCAGTATTAAAATGACTTAAAAAAATGTTACAGAGACTTCTTCAAGCAGAAAAGAAAAGGCTGTAACTAGAAGTAAGAAAATTGTGAAAGAAAAATATCTCACTGGTAAAAGCAAACATATAGTAAAGGTAGTGCATCAGCCACTTATAAAGACTCAGACAAAAGTAGTAAAATCAACTATATAGTAATCATCTTTGGATATACAGAAAAAAAAGATGTAAAACATGTCAACAAACAAAATGTGTGTGTAAGCCAGGCTAAAGGTATAGTGCTTTTAGAATGTGTTTGAATTTAAGAGACCATCAACTTACAATAAACTGCTATACATAAGGTGTTACACTTGAACCTAATGGTAACCATGAACTTGGATACACAAAAAGAGAAAGGAATCCAAACATAACACTAAAGAAAGTGATCAGATCAAAAGGGAAGAGAGCAAGAGAAGAATAAGGATCAGGGAAGAACTGCCAAAACCACCAGCAAACAACAAAATGGCAGTAAGTACATATGTATCAATGTTTTAAATGGTCTAAATGCTCCAATCAAAACAAAGGGTAACTTAATGGAGAAAAAAAGCAAGACCCATCTATATGCTGCCTACAAGAGACTCATGTCAGACCTAAAGACACATACAGTCTGAAAGTGAAGGGATGGAAAAATATATTCTATGCAAATGGAAATGAAAGGAAATCTGGGGCAGTAATACTTAGACAAAATAGAATTTAAAATGAGGACTGTAACAAAAGACAGAGAAGGGCATTACATAATGATAAAAGGATCAATCCAGCAAGAGGATATAACAATTGTAAATATCTACACACCCAACATAGCACCTAAATATATAAAGCAATTACTAACAGACATAAAGGTACAAACTAATAGTAATACAATCATAGTTGGGGACTTAAAACACCCCATTACATCAATGGATAGATCATCGAGATGCAAAATCAATAAGGAAACAGTGGCCTTGATTGATACATTAGACCAGATGGACTTAATATATACAGAACATTCCATCCAAAAACAGCAGAATGCAGATTCTTTTCAAGTGCACACAGAATGTTCTCCAGGATACAGCACTTGTTAGGCCACACACACACACAAAATTTCAGTTAACTTCAAGAAGATTGAAACAGCATGAAGAATCTTTTCTGATCACAAGGAAATGAAACTACATTAGAAAAAAAACCTGGAAAACACACAAACACATGGAGACAAATGAACATGTAAATAAAACATTCCAAAATCCATGGGAAGCAGCAAAAGTGGTTTTAAGAGGGACGTTTATAATGATATAAGCCTACCTCAAGAAATAAGAAAAATATCAAACAGAAAATCTAAAAAGAAACTAGAAAAATAAGGACAAATAAATTGAAAGTTAATAAAAGGAAAGAAATTGTAAAGATCAGAATAGAAATAAATAAAATAGAGACTAACAACAGAAAAGATCAATGAAGCTACGAGCTGCTTCTCAGAAAAGATTTTTAAAAAATAGATATACCTTTAGTTAGATTCATCAAATAAAAGGAAAAAGGGCCCAAAATATAAAATCAGAAATGAAGTTACAACCAACACTACAGAAGCACAAAGGATTGTGAGACTACTATGAAAAATGCTTCAACATTAGCCTAGAAAAAAAAATGGATCAATTTCTAGAAATGTACAGTCTTTTATGACTAAAACAGGAAGAAATTGAAAAATCTGCACAGACCAATTAATAGTAATAAATGTTATTAGTAATCAAAACTTTTCCAATAAACACAATTCCAGGACCAGATAATGTCACAGCTGAATTCTACCAAACATTTAAAGAGAACGATACCTATTCTTCTCAAAGTATTCAAAAAAATTGAAGAGGAGCACTTTCAAATGCATTCTATAAGGCTAGCATTACTCTAATACTAAAATCATTAGCTACTACAAAAAAACAAAAACAAATACAAAAAGAAAACAAAAAATTATAGGCCAATATCCCTGATGAAAACATGCATGCAAAAATCCTCACCAAAATACTTGCAAACTGAATTCAATACACTAAAATGATCATACACCATGATTAAGTGGGACTTATTCCAAGGACAGTTCGGCATTCACAAATCAATGTCATACACCACATTTATAAAATGAAGGGTAAAAATTATATGAACATCTCATTAGATGCAAAAAAAGCATTTGATAAAATTTAACATCTACTTACATAAAATTTCTCAACAAAGTGTGCATAGAAGAAACATACCTCAACATAATAGAGGCCATGTCTGACAAACCCACAGCTAACACTATACTCAGTGGTGAAAAACAGAGATTTTCCTCTAAGATCAGCAACAAGACAAGGATGCCCATTTGCACCACTTTTATTTAACATGGTACTGGAAATCCTAGCCACAGTAGTTAGCCAAAAAGCAAAAGTTATCCAAACTGGTAAGGAAAGAAGTAAAACGGTCTCTATTTGCAGATAACATTGTACTATATACAGTAAAACCTACAGACTCCATAATAAAACTATTAGAACTATTAACTCTATAAAGTTGCAGGATATAAAATTAATATAGAGAAATATGTTGTGTTTCTATAGATTAATAACTATCAGAGAAATTGAGAAAATCCCATTTACAACTGTGACGAAATAATAAAATACTTGAGAATAAATTTAACCAAAGAGGTGAAAGACCGGTACTTTGTAAACTATTGATGAAAAAATTGAAGATGACAAAAATAAATGAAAGAATATTGTTAAATGTCAACATTATCCAAATAAATCTATAGATTCAATACAATATCAAAATACCAATGACATTTTTCACAGAACTAGAATAATCCTAAAATTGATATGGAACCACAAAAGACCCAAAATAGTGAAAGCAGTCTTGAAAAAGATAAAAAATTAAGTTATCACAGGCTTGAATTTCAAAGTATACTACAAAACTATAGTAATCAAAACTGTATGGTGGTGGCACAAGAACAAACACAGATCAGTAGAACAGAATAGGGAGCCCAGAAATAAACTGACAGTCAATTAATTTATAACAAAAGAGGGAAGAATATACAACAAGTACTGTTTCTTCAATAAATGGTGCTGGGAAAACTGGATAGCTACATGCAAAAGAATGGAACTAGACCACTTTCTTATATCATATACAAAAGTAAATTCAAAATGGATTAACAACCTAAATGTGAGTCATGTACCCATAAAACTCCCAAAAGAAAACTTAGGCAGTAAACTCTTAGATTTCAGTCTTAGCAATAATTGTTTTGGATCTGTCAAGCAAGGGAAAAAGTGAACAATTGGGACTGCATCAAACTAAAAAGTTTTTGCACAGCAAAGGAAACCACCGACAGAATGAAAGGCAATCTACTAAATGGGAGAAGATACCTGCAATCATATATCTGATAAGAAGTTAATATCCCAAATATATAAAGAACCCATACAACTCAATACACAAAAAATCCAATTAAAAAATGGACAGAGGGCCTGAATAGGCAGCTTTCCAAAGAAGACACACAGATATCAAAATAGTCAACAGATACACGAAAAAGGTGCTCAGCATCACTAATTAACAGTGAAATGCAAATCAAAACCACAATAAGGTATTATCTCACACCAGTCAGAATGGCTAATATCAAAAAGATAAGAAGTAACAAGTGTTGGTGAGGATGTAGAGAAAAAGGAACTCTTATGCGCTGTTGGTAGGAATGTAAATTAATACAGCCAATGAAAAACAGTATGAATGTACCATAAAAAATTCTAAAAATAGAACTACCATATAATCAGCAATTCTACTTTTGAGTATTTATAAAGAAAACAAAAACATTAATTCAAAAAGAAATATGTAGCCCTATATTCATTACAGCATTATTTATAATAGCCAACATATGAAAGCAACCCACGTGTCGAATGATAAATGAATAAAGTATAGGTGGCATAGGTGTATGGATGTATTTGTGTGTGCACATATATCTGTGTGTGTGTGTGTATACATACATACACATACACACAATGGATTATTATGAAGCCTTAAAAAAGAATGAGATCTTGCATTTGCAACAATATAGATGGACCTAGCAGGTATTATGCTAATTGAAATAAGTCAGAGAAAGACAAATATCATATGATTTCACTCATATGTGTAATCTGAAAAACAACAAATGAACAAAGAAACACAAAAACAAACAGATCCTTAACTACAGAGAACTAACTGGTGGTTTCCAGAGGGAATGTGGGTGGAGGGATGGGTAAAAATAGATGAAAGGCATTAAGAGGTACAAACTTCCAGTTATAAAATAAATAAGTCACAGGGTTGTAAAGTACAGGAGTGTAGTCAGTAATATTGCAATAAGTTTGCATGGTGACAGATTGTAGCTATGTTTAAATCACCATGAGCATTGATTAATGTATATAATTGCCAAACCACTATGTCACACCTGAAACAAATACCGTATGTCAATTATACTTTCATTAAAAAATCTAACTCAAATTTTTAAAAAATCAGCATTATTTTGCTTTCTATGCTTTAGTAATTTGGCCTATCATGATAACAGAGAACAAACTGATTCCTTTTCCTTCCTCTGTCTCATGGTTTGCAGCCACCCTATCAATAAAGCCTTTTTTCTTCCCCTTGAGTTACATTTTGCACTGTAACACATTAAGAGATTTAAATCCACATTTTTTTTTTGGTTTTAATTGAAGCTCTCCTCTCTCACTAGTGACCATATAAAACATGTAAAACTGGGTCATGAAAATGAGGAACAGAGAACTGTACCCCTTTGATGAGTAAGGAATAAAGAACTAAAACCTTGTGGGCCTGACACACTCTTTACTTAAATTGAGTTCACTTTCCCAGCAGGCCATTCAGTCTATTCTGCAAGTAGACTTTGTGGGCTTGACAGTCTTCTAATTGTGCCCAGGCATGTTTAAATCTAAGGAAGAATGCAATGTTGATTCATGATCTATCTTAGAAAGTCAGTTAAGTGTCTGACCCTTGGTTTTGGCTCGGGTCATGATCTTATGGTTCATGGGATTGAGCTCCACATGGGGCTCTGTGCTGACAGTGCAGAGCCTTCTTGGGATTCTCTCTCTCCCCCTCTCTCTGCCCCTCTCCTGGTCATGCTCGCTTGCTTGCTTGCTTGCTCACTCTCTCTCACTCTCTCTCTCAAAATAAATAAATAAATATTTTTTTAAAAATCTGACTGTACCGATATTCCACTAAACTCTATAGACGAAAAATGAATGTTCCAGTGAAGAAATGGGCAGAAGACCTGTATTCTATGAGCATCCATAAGCTAGGTTCCTGCACACAAGAGTCTATGATTTTGGATATGTCACACAGCATATTAGGTACATCATATATAATCAGTGTTTCTCTAATCAATTCTTGTGTGCTGCTGAGTAACTCCTCCTTTAGACCACTAGCCCTCTTTTTATGCCTTAAACACAAACTAAGTAGACTGACTTACTCTTCTGCAATATACCCCATGCTAAGGTTTGAATTTCTACGTTCCCCCTAAAATTATATGGTGAAATTCTAGCCTCCAAAAGGTGATGGTATTAGTAGGTGGAGCTTTTGGAAGGTGCTTAAGTTGTCATGAATGGCATTAGTGCCTTAGAAAATAGGCTTCAAAAAGATCCCTAGCCGCTTCTGCCATGGAAGACATGAGAAGTCTAGGATCAAGAAGGCGGCACTCATCTGATCTTGGACTTCTGGTCTCCCACAGCTGTGAGAAGAATAGTTACCCAGTCTGTGGTATTTTATTAAAGTAGCCAAAATAGACTAAGACACCTCATGACATTTTGATTCCTCACTTTTGCTCACTGTTCTCTATCAGGCCAACACTTCATAACCCATCCACTTTTGTGACTTAAGATGTATGACATGACTATCCATCATTCTCCACACCATGGTAACTTCCTAATATGTTGACCATATAACAACTGATTCTATCAAACTCTTAGTATTCCTGTTCCCTTTCTCCTTCCTTCCATCCGTATTTCACTCAACTCCTTTAGGAAACAGATACAAATACTCATCTATCTCCTATTTTCGACTAAGAAAGTAGTTACTTAAATAAAGCAACAACAATTCATGATTTATCTGTCTAAAAAAAAGTCTGTTTTAGAAAGAACTAACATTGTATTAAAATAAAATGAACTTTGGAGAATTTAAACTGACATAAAATATAAGGAATCAAGTTGTTCCATAAGATACTTGGAAATGTGTTCCTAAAAGGAAGAAGAGTTGTGATCCTCAAATTAAATTTATCAAGAGTGAGAAGGGGGCTCTCTGAGTATGTATGATATAAAGCCCATTCCTTCCAGCAGATGCTGTAGCTCAGGTTTACTTTTTTTCTTCCCTCAGTTGGCCATCACAAAGAAAAGATTTTGCTTGCTGCTTAATGACATAGCAATTTTATAGATCTGTGGGCAATTGAAGTCCACACAGTAGGATACAAAATTGCCAGAATCAAGTTGACAGATGATAAAGATCAAAAGGTAGAAAAATCAAGTGGGATCTATAACAGCAATCTGATAAGTCTGGGATGATATAGTTATAATGTCTTATCTGTTTCTTTTCAAAATCAGTGAATACACAGTTTAACATTTATTCTATATGTCAAAATATTATTGTTCTTTGTCTTACTTTAAACATTTTTGTGTGTTGGAATAAAGGGGAAGGGTGATGTTGAGGGAGTAGCCTTTTCATAATACATATTTGGTCCAAGTGCTTCTGTGCTGATAGCCAGATATTTGAGAGAAAATATTGCCAGTATCTCCCTTAAAGTGTCATTTAAGCAAAGAGATTGTGGATTCCAATATTATTAGCCTTGCCATAACACTATTAAGCCAGAATTCAAAGCAAAAACAGTCACATTCAGAAAAAAATTTTTGAGAACACGAAGTCTCAGAAATGTGGCTATACTAGAATTTCCTCCTAAAATACTACTACTCCTACTAGTCAAGGGAAATGATTCCACTAATTAAAACAAGGATAAAATGGATTTTAAATGCCCTGGCTAGAAAAAAAATTTAAACTGAGTCTATGTCTATTCATTTATAATCATTGACTTTGATGTACACAAAGCAATCAATGTTTGGAATTGGAGGAGCAATGGACACTTGCATGAAAAATAATGCTATTTTAAATGAGTATTAATATTAACTTATGTGAAACCCTGTGTCTTGGGTAAATTACTTTATATAAAGAACAGACATTTAGTTTGAGTCCCTGAGAAGAAATATATGCATACCTGTATCATCAAGATAGCTTTATGTTGCAAATAACAGATGCTTTGTGGTATGAAGCTAAAAAGGAAGACTGGCTATGAGGATACTCAATGAATAATAAATCTCAAGGTGCAGGAATACAGCTAAGCTTTAAGAATTAAAGCTAGATATTGAAATGCCCCTTAAACTTGCCAAATCTTCTTTCAATTCATGTCTCTATGCCCACTTCATATATATTATGCATAATATAAAATTATAAAATAAATATAAGTGTATTTATAAATTTTTAATAAAATGTAAGTATTAAATATTTATAAATTTTTTAATTATATAAATGTATGTGTATAATTTATAAATAAAAATATAAACTAATATATATAATATAGTATATATATAATACTAGCTATAAGCATGTCATTTCTGCTTTTGAAGATACTAGACATAAAATGTGGTCACCAGCTACTTCCAAATTTTGACATCACTGAGCCATGTTCTTGAGAGTAAACTTTAGATAAAATTCAAATTTCACTAGAATCTGTTTGCCTAACTACTTATACATGGTCTAATAAGTTGTGTCCATAGGTACATCTACACACATTGTGTAGATTTACCTAAAGCTCACTCCTTGGAAAGATGACAAGATTTCAAACAAAGGGAAACTGTTGAGAACTGGAAAAAAAAAAAAAGCAATACATGCTAAGTATAATATGGAACATTGGTACAGAGTTGACTTGCTGAGAGGTGGAATGAATACTGAACGAGAGCACAGGATGGCTGCACCATCTGAGAGGAAGCAACTCAAGCAGGCCACAGTACATTGTCCATAAAACGGAGTGATGACCTTGAAAATTAACATTCATTTAGCTGCTAAAAGCTACAACACTGCTAGGAAGTAGGCATTATTACATCAATTTTACAGGTAAGGAAAATAAAACTCAAAGTTTAAGTTCTTTACCACTGCCAGTAAGTAAAAGGAAAATAATGCCAATGCCTGTTTGTTGTACTCTGCTGCTGAGAACATGCCAAGGGCAAATGAAATTCAGTGAAGTACTGATAACAGAATGTCCATTCAGACAATCCTAGTGGTGAAAGACTCTAAGAATAATGATTGAAGAGGCTGGTGGAACTGAACTTTTATGTTTGTAGATCTGTATATTCTCATAGACCATTTAGCTAATGCTTATGAATAAAGGAAGCCGAATCCAGACCCAAGGGCTAAACAGGATGTCAAGCATTATTATAATGCTAATGTTTGTCATTTGATAAGGACATCTATTGGTTGTAATGTACACCAGGTACCTGTTACAAGTCAAATCAAGATGTGTTCCTAGGATACTGTAAAATAAGGCAGAGTAATTGTAGAATATTGATTCCTTCGTTTAATCTAAAAGGCTATCTATAGTCTATTTCTGATCTTGCTAGTTGCATCTATCCATACTCTTTTTATACAAATATACAAATGCTCAACCAAATCAAATTTATCACCATCTGCTGAACATGCCATGTTCTTTTAATGGTTTAAACACAACCATGTCTTTATTTACACCACCTCCTTTCTATAACCAGAACGCTGCTCCCTCCATTTCTACTGTGTAAGTTTCTATTATCTTTTAAGATCCACATCATTTCTTGTCAAGACTGATCTGAAACTATTTTCCCACCAGAGAGGAGTACTACCCACAATGCATATTTGTAATAATCTGGATAAGTCCATAAGCCCCATTAAACTGTGAACACCTTGAGGGCAGGAAAAAAGAATTATTTTCTATCTGTTGGCAGAATCCAATTATTGCTAGATTGCCTGGTCAAACACCATCAAAAGCTTATCTCTCACACCCCAGAGCCTTGTTTTTTTACATCATGAAATTTCAACTTGAGTTATTTTGAAAATCTGTATGGTCTACAATGGTTGTTCACAATTTCAGCATTCTGATTCACATACAATCACAGGCACTTGACCTTTCTCTGAAAAATATATGTCTAAATATATAGGTTAACGTAAGTCATGATATATATGAGACTAAAACCATTTTTCATATTATAGTTACTAGCTACTGTTACTGGCTTCACATATGTGTTTTCTACTACTTTCATTGTATTAACTCTTTTGCTTATAGCTGGATCAATTAACCTTACTTGGCTTAAAGAACTTTCTTCTTTAACACATTATTTTTCACTTTAAGGGATACTAATAAATGTGGGAAAACTGGACTTATGATTTAAATAGGTATTAGCAATTTTTTCTTTCATTTCTATACTACTGCATCACCTTCTTTGGAACGTGTTAGGGGACTTCAAAACTGAGGGAACTGGAAAATATCACTGCCTTGGTAAATCTTAGAGTATGCATTTTGTTATCCTACCTTTATCAAGCATTTCCAAGTGTGGGGGTGTTAGGCATTGTTGTATCAAATGGCATGTTCTCCATTGGCACACATTCTGTATGCAAGAAAATATTAGAAAATATATATGTATTAATTTTATGAAAAACATAAGCAATATTTATATTTAATATATTCATTGAAGCTAGTCTACATTGACATACAGACATATTCATTTTGTCTCTTTATGGAAGTTCAAGGTATCCTTGGGGAAAAGTGGAAATTCCACAAACTTTACCCTTTTCTTTGCTTTGAGCACAATGCTACGTGCATTTTACTTACAACATTGCATTTTACTTATGCACAGTTAATTATATTTTTACATTATTTTATCTAATAATGAAATTGTCACAAAGTGGACAAGTAGCTTAAGGATATTGATGGAAATAAACCACAGATCGTAGGTAACAGTCATGACTCAAGCACAATTAAAAATAAACTGCCAAACTGGTGCTTTTTCTTTAGGCTAAAGGACAAGTGACATATTAATATTTTAGCGATGACTAAAAAGTGAAGGTCTTATAGGAACTTGTACTACTGAAAGAGTATTTCAAAGATTAATGTTTGGAATGTTTTCATCACCATGTGATATTTTTTCCCCTTTTGGCCAAAACAGTATATGTTGCCTGTAAAGTCTCTCTTATCTATATATAATAAAAACACAATTTTGTAGACTTTTATATTTCAAGAGATTCAAATTTATATTTATAAAATATAAAAACATCACTTCTAAATAGTATTTTCAACCACATGATGAATACAAAGTATCTGGGACTGAAAAATGTATACCATGATGTACTTCTTTCATATGGGTCTATGGAGCTCTGAGTTATTTTTTTCCTGTATGTCAGCATTTAAAACAGATATTTAGATCAAAACTCTGTACCAGTCTTTTGAATTGCTCTATTATAGATCATTAAACCATGATTTAAAACGTAGTACTAATGGAAGATTGAGCTGGGAAGATGGTGGAGTAGAAGGACAGTGAGCACTCCTTGTTCCATGTTTACAATAAGATACCATCTGCATCCAAGTCAATAAACGAGAGAGCTACCCAAAGACTGGAAGAACAAACCCCACTACTAAATAAGAGAAGAAGAAGCTGCATCTGAAAATTTAGGAATGTCATAAAGGCAGAAGTAGTCTGACCACAGGGAGGGAGCTCTGCCCAAGGGGAGGGCAGAGAAATGGGTGCAGGTACCAGGGAGCTCACATGAGGAAGACTTATCCCCATGATGTTTGGCTTTAGAAACCAGAGGGTATATGCTCTGAGTTTGTAAAACCAGTGAGACTTGGAGGCTGAGGCTTTAACAGTCAGCTGATTCAGCACTGGACCAGCCAGGAGAAAGAGTGAGAGCTGTGTTGCTGCCCTTAAAGAGGCAGCAGACTGTGCAGAGAGGCAACATAAAAATGGCCGTTTACACAACACCAAGAGTAAATGGGAGACAGATATGTTCATACTGATTTCAGAGCATGTTCGGGGACCTCAAAAATGAGGGAGCTGGCAGATGCCATTTTCCTCCTCTGTCCCACCCCCAGCATAAACACAGAGCTACCTTGGGAGGTGCTGCTGCAGATGCCCTGCACTCGCTACCTCACCTGCTAGCAGTGCACCATACTCATCCCAAGCCTGTTAGCCTCAGCCCTGGGTTCAGGGCAGGTTTTACTAATGAATACACCCTGCCCAGCCACCAAGCTGTGCTGGCTTTGTGCAACGCATCCAGCCATGCTCAGCCATGACTTCACACAATACCAATCCTCATTCCTCCAGCCAGCCTAGAGCACAGTCCCCAGCCACCACAACACTTCAGGGGATCTGGCATAGAACTAGTAGCCCAGCACAGCTTTTGCTAACACCACAGCCCAACTCCCAAGTTCCCTGGTGGATACGCCCTCTTAGAGATGGCTTGCCTGAATCCCAGTAGCACCAGAGAGAGTAAGCACAGCCCACAGGAAACTAACAACTGCACAGGAAGGAAAAGTGACTCAGACATAACAAGAGGGAGTAAGCAACACATATAGGATACTCTCCTGAAGTCCCATGTTTATAATAAGCTGTCATCAAACTCCTTTAGTTTTGTTTGGGAAACTACAGGGTATTCTACAATCTCCTTTTAATAAAATTACTACTTTGAAGAGCAAAAGACACAGCTGACTTTTTTCCTAACACAGAGAAACAGACACAGAGAGGAAGACAAAATGAAAAGACAGATAAATTTATCCTAGATGAAACCACAGAACAAGCCCATGGCCAGAATCTAAGCAAAATATACATAACTGACATGTCTGATAGACAATTTAAAGCAATGATAACAAAGATACTCATTGGACTTCAGAAAACAGCGGAAGACATGAGTGAGACCCTGAACACAGAGATAAGGAATAATATAGCAGAGATAAAAGGCTTAGAAAATGAAGAGAAACATACTTGAAAGAATGAACAATAAGATGGAGGCAGCAGAGGAATTAATTGGTGACCTAGAAACACAGTAATGGAAAGCAATGAAACTAAAGAAAAGAGAACAATTATGCAAAATGAGAATAGACGTAGGGAACTCAGTGACTCCATCAAATGTAATAATATTTGTATTATAGAAGTCCCAGAAGAAGAGAGAAAAGGAGACAGAAAATGTATTTGAAAAAATAATAGCTGAAAACCTCCCTGCTCTGGGGAAGGAAATAGAGGTCTAACTCCAGAAGGCACAGAAAACTCCCATCAAAATCAACACAAACAGACCCATACCAAAACATAGTGTAACTAATTGGCAAATTATAGTGATAAAGAAAAAACTTTTAAGTCAGCAAGACAAATCAGTAACTTACAATGATAAACCCATAAGGCTAGCATATTTTTCAACAGAAATGTTGTAAGCCAGAAGGGAGTGACATGATATATTCAAAGTGCTGAATGGGAAACATATACAGCCAAGAATACTCTATTCAGCAAGGCTATCAATCAGAATAGAAGAAGAGTTAAAGTGTTCTCCAGACCAAAAAAAAAAAAAAAAACAAAAAAAAAAACCTAAAGGAGTTTGTGACCACTAAAGAAGCCATATAAGAAATATTAAGGAGAATTCTTTGATTGGAAAGGAGAGACCAAAAATACAGTATAAAGGCAAGAAACACAAAATCAGTAAAAATGAATATGTCTGCAAAAAGTCAGTCAAGGAACTAGAACAAACAAGGATATAAAATATAACATATACTTAAAACGTGGGAAGGAGAAAAGAATGGGTCCAAATTAATAGCCATAAATTTAATAAAGACTGTTATTATATTACCAGAAGATATTATATGTGAACCTAATGGTAACCATATATTAAAAACAACTAATAAATATGCAAAGTATAAAGAGAAAAAATCCAAATATATCACTAAAGAAAGTCCTCAACACACCAGAGAAATACAAAAAAGGATCAGAGAAAATCTCCAGAAACAACTACAAAACAAGTAATAAAAGGGCAATAAATATATATCCATCAATAATTACTTTGAATTTAAGTGGAAAAAATTCAACCAAAAGACATGGTGACAGAATGGATAAAAAACATGACCCATCTGTAGGCTGCCTATTAGAGACTCATTTCAGACCTAAAGACACCAACAGATTCAAAGTAAGGTGATGGCAAACATCTATCATGTAAAGAGATATCAAAAGAAAGCAAAAGTAGCAACACTTATACTAAACTATACTTTAAAACAAGGACTGTAAGAAGAGACAAAGAAAGACACTCTATAAAGAGTACAAACCAACAAGAAGAAGATATAACAATTGTGAATATTTATTCACATAGGAGCATAGGAGCAACATAGGAGCACTCAAATACATAAAATAGTTAATAATGAACATAAAGGAACTAATTGATACAATTCAATAATATCAGAGGACTTTAAAATCCAACTTACATCAAGGAACAGATCATTCAAATGGAAAATCAAAAGGAACCAATGACTTTGAATGACACACTGGACCAGTGGAATTAAAAGTTATACTCAGAACATTCTGTCCTAAAAACAGCAGAACGCATATTCTTTTCACCTGCACACAAAACATTCTCCAGAATAGATCACATATTAGCCCATAAAATTGGCCTCAACAAATTAAAGAAGAGTGAGGTCATACCATATATCTTTTCTGACCACAATGTTATAAAACTAGAAGTCAACCACAACAAAAAAATCTGGAAAGACTACAAGTATATGGAAGTTAAATGACATGCTACTAAAGAGTGAATAGGTCAACCAGGTAATAGAAGAAATTTTAAAATACATGGAAACAAATGAAAATGAAAACATGATTGTTCAAAACCTTTGGAATGTAGCAAAAGTGGTCCCAAGAGAGAAATATATAGCACTATAAGATTATACCAAGAAGCAAGAAAAAAAAACTCAAATAAATATCCTAATCTCATACCAAAAAGAGCTAGCAAAAGAACAAAACCAAAAACCAGAAGGAAGGGAAATAATAAAGATTAGAACAGAAATAAATGATATAGAAACTTAAAAAAACAAAACAGAACACCTCACAATAGAACAAATTGATGAAACCAAGCCCAGGGCCAGATGGTTTAGGTGATTTCTCACAAACATTTAAAGAAGAATTTAGGGGGAGGGGCAAGATGGCAGAGAAGCAAGGAGCCCCATTATCTCCGCCCACCTGCAATTATCAAACTGAGAATAATTAAAAGCCACAGCTTTCTGATCTCCAAGAACAGAGGTGCACAGACAGACCCCTTATTGACAACAGCCTCATAGATGCCTGAGTGAGTGAGAATTAGGAATGGAGACTTTGGGGGAGGGAGCACCAGCCCAAAGCGAAGCCAAGAGAGAAAGCTCTGAGAAACTTGGCACCAGGCCTGCAGGAGCCGTGTGTCCAGAGGCACACAGATCCACAGAGAGCCGTGTGCAGACCACCTTGCAGGGCAACAGAGAAACCAGGAGAAGAGAAGTAGAGACTGAATCACTCATAGCATAATCTCTGGAGAGGAGAGACCTTGCCCTGGACTGAGAGCCGCTGGGCACAGAGAGAGAAATCCACCCCCCTCAGGGGGCATGTTCTCCCTTGGGCCCAGCAGCCTGCCACCGACTTCAGGTGGAGCCAGGGGAAAAACCTGGCTCCACAATCCCCTTACTCAATCCTGGCCAGAAAGCTGCCTAGCTGCCAGAGATCATTTTAACTGTGGTGGCAGCATTAAAGTCTGTTGACTAGGACTTAGAAACATGGGGGCACTTAGAAATCCAAAACAATTTGACCCGCCTGTGGCATGGGGAGGTTGGACTCAATAGAGTGGCTGACAATGCATGATCTGAGGGTGGCTTGGGGCACCGCTATTCTTCTCCCCGCAACCGCAACCATTAAGGCTTCAGAGAGCAGCCCTTGAGACCCAACCTACCTACACCAAGCCACGCCCATACTCGGTGGAGAGCTGTTTTTGCTTATTATTTTTAACTGTTCTTTTCTTTCTTTTCTTAATATTTTTGCTTTTTAAAATTTCCCCTTGTTCTCTCTTCTATTTTCCTATTTCCTTCTTTTCTCCCTTTCCCCCTAGAGTCTGGGAAAGACCAATATTTATGCACTGCTGTGCTTAGATCATTCTTACCATCCAGATAGTTTTTCCTTTATCTCATCCTATCTCCCCCATCCGCAGGTTTTATGCTCTCAGACTGCCATTTATCACTGGCTGTCCCTGTCCCCCCATTTGCTTTTTTTTTTTTCCCTTTCCAGTCCTCTCTTTTCTTTCCTGTTCCTTTTTTCTTTCCCCTTTTGGTTTGCTTCTTTACTTGTTCTGTCAGTGCATTTGTGTGCTTGTGTTCCCTGTGTGTTTGTCTGTTTTCCTTTCCAGGGTACCTCAAAAAACAAGCCAAAGCACACATAGTGGAAAGTCCCAAATATCTCTGAGTAGGGAAATAAATTGATCAGAGACATAACAAGAGAAACCGAGAAACACTATTAAAAGAATATCTCCTGAAATGACAGACCCTAGACAGTCAAAGAGCCTCCTTTAATAAAGAAATACTAATAGGCACACAGTGCAGAATGAGCTTTTAAAACTGACAAGACACAGAAAGCTAGCCAAAATGACGAAACGAAAATTACTCTCCTCTAAAGAAACTCCAGGAAGAAATCACAGCTACAGAATTGTCAAAACAGACACAAGCAACATAACTGAACAAAAATTTAGAACGATTGTCATAAAATTAATCACTGGGCTTGAAAAAAGTATAGAAGCCATCAGAGAAGATACTGATACAAAGACTAGGAACCTTCAAAATAGCTGTGACATTAAAAAAGGCTATAAATGGGTGAACAATAAAATAGAGGCTACCACTGCATGGATTGAAGAAGCAGAGACGAAACTAGGTGAATTAGCAGACACAGTTATAGCAAAAGAGGAGGCCAAGGAAAAGAGAAAATGACTCAGGAGAATGAAAGGAGAATCAGAGACCTGAGTGATACAATCAAACGGAACAATTTCCATATTATAGGAGTTCCTGAAGAGGAAGAAAGAGAGAGAGGTCCTAAAGGGGTGCTGGACCAAATTATATATGAACTTTCCCCAATCTGGGGAAAGAGAAAGACATTGAAATTCAGGAGACATACCGAACTCCCCTAAGACATAATGTGAACCAACCTTTAGCATGACATATCATAGTGAAACTGGCAAAATATAAAGATAAAGAGAAAATTCTGAAAGTAGCTAGGGATAAAAGGGTCCTAACATACAAACAAAGGGAAGCCTATCAGAGTGGTTATGGACCTATCTACTGAAACTTGGCGGGCCAGAAAGGAATGACAGGAAATCTTCAATGTGATGAACAGGAAAAGTATGCAGCCAAGAATTCTTTATCCAGTGAGTCTGTCGTTCAAAATAGGAGAGATAAAGGTTTTCCCAAACAACCAAAAGTTGAGAGAACTCATCACCACCCAACCAGCCCTACAAGAAATCCTAAAAGGGAGTCTATGATAGAAAGGTAGCAAGGAATATAAGATACCAGAAACATCAATACAAACATGAACACTACAGAGAAAACAATGAATCTTAACCCACATTTTTCAAAAATAACACTGAATATAAATGGACTGAATGCTCCAGTCAAATGACACAGGGTAGCAGAATGGATCAAAAACCAAAATCCATCTATTTTCTGTCTACAAGAGACTCACCTCAGACCTGATGACACCTTCAGATTGAAAGTAAGGGGATGGAGAAATATCTACCATGTGACTGGATGCCAAAAGAAAGCTGGAGTAGCCATCCTTATATCAGACAAACTGAACTTTAAAGTAAAGGAAGTAAAAAAGATGAAGGATATTATTTAATAATTACAGGGTCCCTATATCAGGAAGAGCTAACAATTATAAACATCTATGCGCCGAAATTGGGAGCACCCAAATACATAAAACAACTAATCACAAACAGAAGCAATCTTATTGATAAGAATGTGCTAATTGCAGGAGACTTTAATACCCCACTTACAGCAATAGATAGATCAACCAGACCAAAAAAAAAAACCCAAAAAACAAAAAACAAAAAACAAAAACAAAAAAAAACTAAAGAAACAATGGATCTGAATGGCACACTGAAGCAGATGGAATTCACAGATATATTTAGAACTCTGCATCCTGAAGCTAGGAAATTCACCTTCTTCTTGAGTGTGCATGGCACATTCTCCAAGATTGATCACAGACTGGGGCATAAAGCAGCTCTCCATAAATACAAACGAATTGAGATCATACCATGCACACTGTCAGATCACAATGCTATGGAACTGGAAATCAACCACAGGAAAAAGTCTGGAAAACCTCCAAAAATGTGGAGGTTAGAAACTACTCTACTGAAGAATGATTGGGCGAATCAGGCAATTATAGAGGAAATTTTAAAAGGTGTGGAAACAAATGAAAAGGAAAATACAACAATCCAAACTCTCTGGGACGCAGCAAAGGCAGTCCTAAGAGGAAAGTTTTTTTTTGTAATCCAGGCCTATTTCAACAAACTAGAAAAAGAGCAACCTTGAAATCTTACAGAGCAACTAAGGAAAATGTAAAGGGAGCAGCAAGGGCATCCCAAACCCAGCAAAAGAAGAGAAATAATAAAGATCAGAGCAGATTTAAATATAGAATCAACAAAAACAACTGAACAGATCAATGAAACCAAGAGTTGGTTTTTTGAAAAAATAAACAAAATTGATAAACCTGTAGCTAGGCTCCTCAGAAAGAAAAGAGAGAACACCCAAATAGACAAAATGATGAAGGAAAATAAATCTATTAAAATGGATCCCTCAGATATACAAGCATTCATCAGAGATTACTATGAAAAATTATGTGCCAAAAACTAGACAATCTAGAAGAAATGGACAAATTCCTAAATGCGTATGTACCACCAAGACTCAAACAGGAAGAGATAGAAAACCAGAACAGACCCATAACCAGTGAATAAATTAAATGAGTTATCAAAAATCTGCTAAAGAATAAAAGCCCAGGGCTTGATGGATTACCGGGGAATTCTACCAGACATTTAAAGCAGAGTTAAAACCGATCCTTCTCAAGTTATTCCAAAAAATAGAAATGGAAGGAAGACTTCCGGACTCATTCTATGAAGCCAACATCAGTTTGATTCCTAAGCCAGACAGACACCCAACAAAAAAAAAGAGTACAGGCCAATATCCTTAATGAATACGGATGCAAAAATACTCAACAAGATACTAGCAAATAAAATTCAATGGCATATAAAAATAATTATCAATTGTGATCACGTGGGATTCATTCCTGGGTTACAGGGCTGGTTCAATATTCGCAAATCCATCAATGTGACAAATCACATTAACAAAAGAAAAGGAAAAAAACCATATGATCCTGTTGATAGATGCAGAAAAAGCATTTGAAAAAATACAACATCCCTTCTTAATAAAAACCCTCAAGAAAGCTGGGATAGAAGGAACTTACTTAAACATCATAAAAGCCATTTATGAGAAGCCCACAGCTAACATCTTCCTCAGTGGGGAAAAACTGAGAGCTTTCCCCCTGAGAACAGGAACACGACAGGGGTGTCCACTCTCACCACTGTTGTTTAACATAGTGCTGGAAGTTCTAGCATCAGCAAT
>NC_043717.1:104846289-104854003 GCF_006229205.1 Suricata suricatta
ATGATACGCTACATGGAAAACCCAATCGACTCCACCAGAAGCCTTCTAGAACTGATCAACGAATTCAGCAAAGTTGCAGGGTACAAAATCAATGTACAGAAATCAGTTGCATTCCTATACACCAAAAATGAAGCAGCTGAAATAGAAATAAAGAAACTGATCCCATTCACGATTGCATGAAAACCATCAAATACCTAGGAATAAACCTAACCAAGGATCTAAAAGACCTATATGATGAAAACTATAGAAAACTTATGAAAGAGATCGAAGAAGACACCAAGAAATGGAAAAATATTCCCTGTCCATGGATCGGAAGAATAAACATTGTGAAAATGTCATTACTACCCAAAGCAATTTACACATTCAATGAAATCCACATCAAAGTTGCACCAGCGTTCTTCTCAAAGTTAGAACAAGCTATCCTCAAATTCGTATGGATCCACAAAAGACCCCGATTAGCCAAAGTAATATTGACGAAGAAAACCAAAATATGAGGCATCACAATCCCAGACTTCAGCCTCTACTACAAAGCTGTCATCATTAAGACAGTATGGTATTGTCACAAAAACAGACACATGGACCAATGGAATAGAATAGAGAGCCCAGAACTGGACCCACAAGTGTATGGCCTATTAATCTTTGACAAAACATGAAAGAGAATCCAATGGAAAAAAACCAGCCTCTTCAACAGGTGGTGTTGGGAGAGCTAGACAACAACATGTAGAACAATGAAATTAGACCACTTTCTTACACCATTCACAAAATAAACTCAAAATGGATAAAGGACCTGAATGTGAGACAGGAAACCATAAAAACCCTAGAGGAGAAAACAGGAAGCAGACTCCTTGACCTCAATCGCAGAAATTTCCTACTCAACATATCCCCGAAGGCAAGGGAATCAAGAACAACAATGAACTATTGGGACCTCATCAAGATAAAAAGCTTCTGCAATGCAAAGGAAACATTAAAAAAAAAAAACTAATAGGCAACTGACAGAATGGGAAAAGATACTGGCAAATGGCATATCAGATAAAGGGCCAGTATCCAAAATCTACAAGGAACTGACTAAACTCCATACCCAAAAAAACGAATAATCCAATGAAGAAATGGGCAGAAGATTTGAACAGACACTTCTCCAAAGAGGACATCCAGATGGCCAACAGGCACAAGAAACGATGCTCAACATCACTCATCATCAGGGAAATACAAATCAAAACCACACTGAGATGCCACCTCATGCCAGTCAGAGTGGCTAAAATGAACAAATCAAGAGACTATAGATGCTGGTGAGGATGTGGAGAAACGGGCACCCTCCTACACTGTTGGTGGGAATGTAAACTGGTGCAGCCGCTCTGGAAAACAGTATGGAGGTTCCTCAAAAAACTATCGATAGAACTCCCCTATGACCCAGCAATAGCACTGCTAGGAATTTACCCAAAGGATGCAGAAGTGCTGATGCATAGGAGCACATGTACCCCAATGTTCATAGCAGCATTTTCTACAATAGCCAAATCATGGAAAGAGCCTAAATGTCCACCACCTGATGAACGGATCAAGAAGATGTGGTATATATACACAATGGAGTACTGCATGATAATGAGAAAGAATAAAATCTGTCCATTTGTAGCAAATTGCATGGTCATGCTAAGTGAAATAAGTCAGACGGAGAAGGACAGATACCATATGTTTGCACTCATAGGTCTAACAGGAGAAACCTAACAGAGGAGCATAGGGAGGAGAAGAGGGAAAGAAAGTTGGGCAGAGTGAGGGACACAAATCATGAGAGACTATTGATTACCGAAAATGAACCAAGGGCTGAAGGGGAAGGGGGAAGGGGGTGGTGCTCATGGAGGGGGGGGCACTTATGGGGAGAAGCACTGGGTGTTATATGGAAACCAATTTGACAGTAAACTATTATAAAAAAATCTATAAACTTGATGACAAGTCAATGGATAGTATCTAAAATAAAAGAGAATAAATTTATTAAATACTTAAAATCTGAAATAAAAAGAAAATAATCCCATTTACAATTTCACTAAAAATAATAAGATAGCTTGGAAAAAACCCAATGAAAGAGGTAAAAGACCTGCATTCTGAAAAGTATAAAACACTTATAAAATGGAATTGAAGGTAACAGAAAGAAATGGAAAGACATTCTATGCTCATGGACTGGAAAATAAATATTATTTAAATGTCTATACTACTTAAAGCAATTGACACATTGTGTGAAATCCCTATCAAATACCAACAGGATTTTTCACAGAATGAGCAAAAATGTTCCTAAATTTGTGTGGCACCATAAAATTCCAGAATAGCCAAAGCAACCTTGAAAAAGAAAAGCAAAGCTAGAGGCATTACAATTCTGGTCTTTAAATTCTATTACAAAGCTGTAGTAATCAAAACAGTAATATACTAGCACAAAAATAGACACATAGCTTAACAGAACAGAATAGAAAACCAAGAAATGGACCCACTTGGTCAATCAATCTTTGACAATGCAGGCAAATACATCCAATACGAAAAGGACAGTTTCGCCAACAAATGGTGCTGGGAAAATGAGACCACTTTCTTACACCTAACACAAAAATTAATTGAAAGTGGATCAAAGACCTAAATGTGAGACCTGAATCTATAAAATCTTGGAAGAAAAAACAGGCAGTACCCCTTTGATATCCCATAGCAACTTTTTTCTAGATATATCTCCTGAGGCAAGGGAAACAAAAGGAAAAATAAACTATTGGGACTACATCAAAATAAAAAGCTTCTGCAGTACAGTGAGGGAATGAGTCAACAAAATTAAAAGGCAGTCTTTAGAATGGGAGAACATATTTGCAAATGACATATCTGACAAAGGGTTAGTATCCAAAATATAGAAAGAACTTCTAATACTCAACACCCAAAAGTGAATAATCCAGTTAAGAAATGGGCAGAAGACATGAACAGAAATTTTCCCAAAGAAGACATAAAGACAGCTAACAGACTCTTGAAAAGATGCCCATTATCACTTATCATCAGGGAAATAAAGAAATCAAGACTATAATGAGATATCACCTCATAGCTGTCAGTATGTTTAAAATCAACCACACAAGAAAAAAAAAGGTAATGGAAGGATGTGACGAAACAGGAACCCTCATCCACTGCTAGTGGGAATGCAAACTGTGCAGCCACATTGGAAAACAGTATGGAGTTTCTTCAAAAGTTAAAAATAGAATTACCCTATCATCCAGGATTCGTACAACTGGATATTTACCCAAAGAACACAAAAACACTAATTCAAAGGGATACCTGCCTGCCTATGTTTATTTCAGCATTTACAATAGCCAAAATAGGGAAATATTACACATACACATACACATACACACACACACACACACACACACACACACACACACACGTGTGCTCTGGAATATTATTTAGCCTTAAAAAATATAATTTTGCCATTTGCAATGACATGCATGGAGCTAGAGAGTATAATGCTAAGTGAAATAAGACAAATACCATGACTTAACTCATATGTGGAATTTAAGAAACAAAAGAGCAAAAGGAAAAAAGGATAGAGGGAGAGACAAACAGGAAACATACTTTTAATTATAGAGAATAAAATGATGATTATTAGAGGGGAAGTGGGTGAGGAATTGGGTGAAATAGGGAATGGGGATTAAGGAATACAGTTGTGATGAACATTTGGTGAGGTACGGAAGTGCTGAATCACTATATTATACAACTGAAACTAATATAACACTGTGTTAACTTACTAGAATTAAAATGAAAATGTTGAAAAGAAATAATTAAACCCATCTAATCACATTTATCAATAATTCATTAAAACAATTTAGTCTATTAGTAATTTTCTGAATGGTTTATTTTTCTTTAACTTATAAAGTCAATTTCTTTGTTTTTCAGCATTATTGAAATATAAATGACAAAAATACTAGATATTTGAAATATACAAAGTGATGTTTTAATACACACACACACACACACACACTGTGAAATGATTACTACAATCAAGCTAATTAACACATACATCATCATACATTGTTACCACTTAAGATTTACTGTCTTAGTAATTTTCAAGTATGTTATATAATACTACTAAATATAGTCACCATGTTATACATTAGATCCCTTAAACATATTCATCTTACTACTGAAGGGTGTGTCCTTTAACATCTTGCCATTTTTAAAGTCTATTTCCATATATATTTAATGAGACATACACTTCATTTGTAATTCATGTTTGTATTTTATCAACATACATATAATGGTGTTGGGTGTGACCTCAATTGTTTTAACTGTTAAATGCAAGCAAAGTAAATGAATAAATGGAGAACATTGTACTCATTGAACAATAACTTTCCAAGTTTTAGCTGTGCAAGATGAGTAAATTCAAGAGGTCTGCAGTGCAATATAGTGCCTATGGCTAACAATATGCTAATAGCACATTTAAGATTTTGAAGATGGTAGATTATATGTTAAGCATTCTTATCACAAAGTATGAAAACAAGGCATGATCATGGTGATAGTACCTCAGGTGTATGCATATGTCCATACTCATCAAATTATACACATTTAATATATGTAGATTTTTTGGTATATCAATTATACCTCCATAAAGCTGCTTAATAAGGTATGTGGAGGCAATTGATGTAAAAGATAAAATTCACATTCATTAGCAAGGGGTTTAATCCCTCCACTCTTGAGTTTACCTATTTAGTTACCTCTCCTCTTTCATCCCTTCAGTCACTGTATCCCTTGCATTAACCCATGTTCCTTTGCCTACATGATTTACTTTGCCTCTACAAGTCTACTTAACATAATGTAATTCACTTTTTCTGTTCTTTCACCCATGTTTATTTTCTCTGTCATATCAAAATCCTACTCAGACCTCAAAACCTAGCTTGTGACATTTTATCATATCTTTCTTCATTATGCTTCTATAGTACTCTTTATACCTCCATTATAGCTCCATTCATAGTTGTCCTTCTAAGAGCTTCCATAAATGACTCCTCTTTTGAGTTCAAGGTCAAGGATCATATTCATGTCTTCTCCCAATGCCTAGCATAGTGACTTGTACAGTATAAGCACCAATAAATGGGCTAGAGTGTATCTCTTCCCCCTCAGAGAAAAAGAGAAATTAAATAAATGGCTACACTGTGATTAGAACAATGGACTAGTCTGAGATGTCACAAATGCTTACTGCCAGCCACTACTGTAATAATGTTTTGCTTACATATCACTTTCCAGTTTAATCTTTATATCATATTCTTATAAGTTAATTTTTACAAGGATTCTGGGACTTGATGTGACTGCAATTAGAAATATTCCAAGGATTTTTATTGAAACAGGAGACAGCACAGGAAAATGACCAGATGTTAAACACTGTGCACATGTACCTTGGGCATCTCATTTTAGTTCTGGTAGAATATGGACAAGGGAGTAATTTTTCAAAATTGCATGTGGGATTCACATGCACAAAGCCCATAATTTTCCCACATGTACCTGAAATAATGAGGGTAAAGACAGCTATGCTTCTATGTTCCCTACACACATCTAAGTAAGAATGAGACCACAGGGACATATGAGAAGTGCTCAATGGCTTTGCAGTGGTTTGTAATTCTTTACTCAACAAATAATGTCATTCTCAGTATGAAAATACTGGTAATGTATGCAGTAAGGATACAGTCAGCAATGCGGTTCAAACGGGAAACAAAGATATATACTTTTTATATATTTAATCCATCATGGGATTTAAGAAAATATAATTCTAATATTTTCCAAAGGAGAGTAAATGAGAAGACACTGGTTTAATGCCTGCTCATCCTGTTGTAGCCAGACATGATTTAGAATGTTGTATCAGCCACTTGATAGTTGTACTATTTGTGGCAAATTATCGAACCTTTTTGCACTCCTGTCTTTTTTTTGTTCAATGGAGTAGCAATAAATGCTTCAAAAGGTGATTGTGCTAATTGAAATAATGGATGCATTACTTAGCACATAGATGTTTAAAATGACCAATGCAGTATTAGTGGTATTTAAGCTTGCAAATGGCAAAGATAATTTTATTTACTGAAAAGTAGTTTTAATTACTCTGAATATAATGTATTGCATAAAGATAAGTGAAGCTAGTTTACCAAAGTGAATAAATCTATTTCCTAATATAGCAAATAGAGAGAAGTCTCACATGGCAGACTGTATTAATGTCCCCAGTACTTCACCCCTTGCTGTACCCATGCCGTCTGCCATGAATGAGACTTTGCAATGTCCTTTCATGCTGAGTAAGATTCCTTGCCTATTCCTCAAAATGGACCTTGGCCATGACTTTCCTTGGTAAACAGAATAAAGTGGAACTGATGATGTGCCGGTTCCCAACCTAACTTTCATCATATTTCTACAAACTCTTGCATCTGTACCATGGGAAAGGTATGTCCAGCCTCACTTCTTGGTGTGCAGACCAAAATGAGACAAACTTGGAGCAGATTCACCTTAGCTAGGTCCAGCATATATCAAGTGACTTCTTGACAAACCACAAACTTTATGTAACAAATAATAGTTACATAGACATTGAGTTTGGGCAGTTTAATTATGCATCAATAGTTAAACTGATACAGATATAATAGTTGAGAAGGAGGAACGTATATAGTATTCAAAGACAAGAGTGCTAACATCATATAAGGTCCCAAAGCACTCTAGTCAAAACATATCACAGGTCCTAAAATCCTCACAATTTCAGCTAATACTTAGTGATTATGTGTTCCTTCTGGATGTTCCATGCTAAACTCTAACTCTGTCACACAGTTAAAGTAAGTATGTTATCTTCATAATTTCTAATATGTTACCATTTATGAGGGTTAAGAATAAGGAAAATGGAAATGCAAGGACTCTAACTGAACAGGTTCAGGGAGCTCAAAAGTGGGAAAATAATTGCCAAGAACAAATGTTACATCCTGACAAGTTTTTCTTCCTTCAAAACTCTGACAAGGAAAAAATTTTTATTAATTTATCTTTTTTCTGAACATGAGAGTAGTTTCTAGTCATTGTACAACAATTTGGAATTTGCTACCCCAGGCCACCAGACTGCCACCCACACACCAGTTTTGAAATGGGAAGATTCAAACTGCCCACATGTCCTGAATGACAACCCATGAAGCCTCAGCAGCAAGACAGGCTCCAGCCTGTGTGTCTCCCTCTTGCCATTTGCAACAACATGGATGCAATGAGAGTGTATTACGCTAAGTGAAATAAGTCAGTCAGAGAAAGACAAATACATGAATTCACTCATGTGCAATTTAAAAAATAAAACAGTTGATCCTAGGGGAAGGGATGGAAAGATAAAAATAAGAGAAAAACAGAGAGGGAGGCAAACTATAACAGGGTTGCTGGAAGGCAGGGGAGGGTTTAGGAGGGATAAATGGTTGATGGCCATTAAGGAGGGCACTTGGGATGAGCACTGAGTATGGTATGTAAGTGATAAATCACTGAGTTCTACTCTTGAACCAATAGTGCATTGCAGGTTAAGTAAAGGAGGCAGATAGAGCAAGAGGAAACAAATAAAAAAGAGGCAATTGTCCTTCCCCTGCTTTCAGTGCTGACTTCATGCCAGCACTTATGCTTCCTGATTGTCACATGGGCTTCTGGTGGGAAACTGCCTGCAAGGAAACCAGGACCAGCAAAACTCCCTGGGACAGGCCACGTCCCAAGTAAGCTGGCATCC
>NC_043717.1:104854103-104855925 GCF_006229205.1 Suricata suricatta
TATGCTTCCTGATTGTCACATGGGCTTCTGGTGGGAAACTGCCTGCAAGGAAACCAGGACCAGCAAAACTCCCTGGGACAGGCCACGTCCCAAGTAAGCTGGCATCCATGCACGAGAGTTAGTTTTTCCAAGCCTGTCTGGCCGTGACTGACAAATATTTCATGAAGCTCAGTTACCTGCACAGGACTTTGGAGGCATCAAGGCATATTTATCAGGGCTGCACAGACACCTCCAGCTACCCCAGGCCACCAGACTGCCACCCCCACACCATTTCCAAAATGGGAAGAGTCAACCTGCCCACGTGTCCTGATTGACGACCCAGGAAGAAGCCTTAGCAGCAAGACAGGCTCCAGCCTGTGCGTCTCCCTCTCCTCCTGGCCAGGAATCACCCCACCAGGGCCATAAAGCACAGCGGGTAAGAGCACAGCTCCCAGAGACAGTGGCTGTGGCCAAAGTCCCTTTATTTCCTGTTCCCAGCTACAGGACCTAGAAAAGGCTTAGAGCTCTTTAAGGATGGGAGCACAACTTGGAGCAGCAACACCTGATAGACGTGGTTATGGATTGTGAGCAGACGGCTGGGAGGCCTCTCCTTTTCTGGAATAGAGTGAGGTGTGTAGTGGTTGTGAGATTAGCAACACAGCTGCTCGGACACCAGGTGCCCATGAAGTGCCTGGATGTGATGTAAGGAAACCCACCTACTGGGTGGGGGAATTGGCTTGCATCTCTTCTGTCTCTCTTGCTTTTTCTGCTTCTCTCTCCAAGGGCACGCATACACAATTGAAAAAGGAAAGACCGGTGGTACTCTCCATTCTCAGGAGGTCTGACTGGCCTCCCTCCCTTCATTCTTTCACACAATATGCAGAGAAAAGACAATGAAACCCAGGGCACTACGTTCACCATCCATCACCTGGTGACAACGGACAGTTATGGCTGCTTTCAGTATGTGAGTGGCCATCAGAATTTCTTCAGAAGCCTGGCTAAGCCAACCCGGCCTGGAGGGAACACCTCCTCACCTTCCCTGAGACAAACGGAAAGAATAAGAGTCCCCCACCATTCTCGTCTGAAGAACGACAATATCCCTGCCCAGTGATATTCACAGTAGGGTGAAGTGCTCGTTTCAATGTGCTTTCTTTGCCGGTCTCTTCATTCTATTGGAATTAAGCATGCTCAAAAGACAAGACACTCCCAACGATGTCCTTCCCAGAATCACTTACCTGGACTCAGAACCACAGAATAGCAATGCAAGCTTCTCTTAGGAACCAGGAAGTAGGGAAGGCAGAAGACACAGAGAGTCCTGGGATGGGGAGTTCAGGAATCCTGCTCCTACGTGGCCCGTGGAGGGAAAAGAGCCCAGTAGAACCCTGCCCTGCACCGCCCAAGCCCCTGGAATGATCAGTGTGGGAGGGGCCTTAAGCACCTGGCCTTCCCCTTCCCTCCCACCTTCTTCCCTCCCTGCCTGCCTGAGTGAGTATCCCTTTCACCTGCTGCCTCTTAGCACACTGCCTTTTTTGAGAGAATGTGGACCCTCAGTCTCACCCACCACAGCCCTCTGTGCCCCACACCTCCCAGCCCCTGTCTAAGAGATAGTCTCTTCACCCCTGGATGCAGAGAATACCCTGGGAATATGCGCAGGAACCAGGAGACAGAGGGCAAAGTGATTCCGGGGACGTTCCACCCTCTCATGAGAATCCCACAGACAAATCAGCTCAACTAATTAACCAGAAGTGGTTAATGAGAGACATGAGTCTGCACTGCATCATTTTCTCAGGGCATTCCCATCAACCCTCTTAACATCCATAAGGACGTTAAGTGTTGCCTAAGG
>NC_043717.1:104856025-104875714 GCF_006229205.1 Suricata suricatta
GGACAGGGGCTGTGCTAGGTGCAGGGCATATATGTGAATTCACTCTCATGGGTCTGCATGCCCCTTAGGGGTAGCCAGAACATAAGGAAAGGGACAAGAAGAATATTTGTGAGGGTCATCAATACTATGGAAAATATAATTAATATGAAATGGGGGACAGGCTGGGAAAGAGTGCGTCCTGAAAGGTCTTCTTTGACTTCATGTTTTCTTCTATTATCCGTACCTATACCAATACACATAATCCTTAATTGTAATTATGTATGAACCTGACATTTGTTTCAAAATGTAGAATATTTCCAACATGAACGCTCCTTCATGTTCCTCCCAGGCAATATCACCCTAAAATAATAACTATTCTGAAGTCTGTCATAATAGATTAGTTTTGGTGCCTTTGATCTCCATAAAATAGAAGAAGACACTGTGTGCTCCTTTGTTTTTGGTACCTTTCTCTCAACATAAGTCTGTGAGATCTCTGTGCTGTTCTATGTACAAGTATTTTTCTTTTATATTCCTAAGTAGTATTTTATCACACAAATAAAGCAGAAGTTACTTATTCATTCAGAATTTGATGGACTTTTGATTGGACTGTGCTTCTGACTGGCCAGAGATAATTGAGGCTCCTGTGACCTCATCATTGATTTGATTAATTTGCCAAAGTGACTCACAAAACTCAGGACATCATTTTATTTAGTGTATTACCAGTTTGTTGTAAAATGATATAACTCAGGGAATGTCAGATAGATGACATAAATAGGCCAAGGTATGTGAAAAGGAGTATCTCCATGTGTCATTAACCCAGAAGATCTCCCAATTCCATGTTTTCTGGATTCTGTAGGCTTCATTACACAGGCCTGAGTGATTAAATCATTCACCATCTGTGATTAATTCAACCTTCAGCCCCACTCCTCCCCAGAAGATAGTGGTTGAAACTGAAAGCATCAACCATCAAATCATGTGGTTAGATCTCCTGGCAACTAGACTCCACTCTCCAAAAGTCTTTTCAAAAGACACCTCATTAATATAAATGCACGTGTAGCTGAGAGGGTCTTGTTAAGCGAAACAAACAAGAACTATTTCACATTTATTAATTTGCAGGTATTTTAGGAACAGGACACAGAACTAAATATTATAACAAAAGATGCCTAACTGTCTCTTACATACGAATTACAGTGTTTTACAAACTATGTTCCAGGAACCCTGGATAAAAACCAAATACATATTTATTATAAATCACAATATCATCTCTATAAAAAACACAAAGTTTCCTAAATAAATGAATAATTGATGTATAAGAGAGCAAGTAATAGCCACCAACAAAATTTTAAAAGGAGTAGTTAAAATATTTAATTATAAATATTTGGAATATCTTAGACCAAAAAAATCATTTGTATCAATATGAACAGGTTCAGCTCATACCTAAAAATAAAAATATTTTTTCAATTTTTCCTACAGATTAACACCCAATTATATGATTTATGCAAGAGAAACATCTAGAAAAAAAAGAACAAACCACAACCTTCTCTTTTCAAGAGGGAGAAAGAGCAAATACAAGGAATAATAATGGCAAAGAAGAAATAACATTGATAAGGGAGAAATGCTTTTAAGAAAATCATAAAACAACCTAGAGGAAATGGATAAATTCCTAGAAACATGAAATCTTTGAGACTAAATCAGGAAGAAGTAGAAAATCTGAACAGACCAATTTCTAGTCATGACATTGAATCAGTAATTAAAAAAAAATCCCAACAAACAAAAGTCCAGGACCAGATGGCATCACAAATGAATTCTACCAAACATTTATTTTATTTTTTTTTAATGTTTATTTATTTTTGAGAGACAGTGCATAAGAGAGCGAGGCAAACACAAGTGGGGGAGGAACAGAGACATAGGGTGACACAGAATCAGAAGCAGGCTTCAGGCTCTGAGCTGTCAGCACAGAGCCCTACATGGGCTCACAAACCATGGGATGAGGACCTGAACCGAAGGCAGACGCTTAAGTGATTGAGCCATTCAGGCACCCCTCTACCAAACATTTAAATGAGTTAATTCCTATCTTTCTCAAACTATTCCAAAAATTAGAGGAAAAATCCCTCCAAATTCATTCTATAAGGCCAGCATTATTCTGATATTGAAACCAGACAAACTACAAAAGAAACTACAAAAACTATATACACACCAATATCCCTGATGCACATAGATGTAAAAATATTCAACAAAATATTAGCAAGCTGAATTCAAAAATACACTAAAAGGATCATTTATCACAAAGAAGTAGGATTTATTCAAAGAATAAAAATGATTCAATATATGCAAATCAATGAACATGAAACACCAAATTAGCAAAATAAAGGATAGAAAATTACATGATTATTTCAAAAACTGCAGAAAAAGCATTGAAACAATTCAATATCCATTCATGATTTAACAAGCTCTCACCAAAGCCTGTGTAGAGGAAACATATACTTCAACATAATAAAGGCCATATATAACAAGCACACAACTAACATCATACCCAACAGTGAAAAGCTGAAAGCTTCTCCTTTAATATCAGGAACAAGAAAAGGATGCCCAAGTTCACCACTGTTATTTAACATAGTACTGGAAATTCTAGCCATAGTAATAAAACATAAAAAAAGAAATAAAAGGCATTGAAAATGGTAAGAAAGAAGAAATAGTCCTTTTTTATAGAGGCATGATACTAGATATAGAAAAACCTAAATACTTCACCAAAAAACTATTACAACTAATGAATTAATTCAGAAAAGTCATGGAATACAAAATTAATACACAGAAATCTGTTGCTTAGATACTAATGAAAAATCAGAAAGGGAAATTTAGAAAACAATTCCATTCACATTTGCATCAAAAAGAATAAAATACTAGGAATTAATATAACAAAAGAGGTGAAAGACAATTCTATGTAAAGTATAAGACATTGAGGAAGAAATTGAAGATGACACAAATAGAATGTCCATATTCAATGAAATCTCAAAACACCAATAATATTTTTCAAAGAACAAGAACAAAAAACCCCCTAAAATTTGTATGGAACCACAAAAGACCCTGAATACCCAAAGCAATCTTGAGAAAGAAAGACAAAGCTGGAGATATCACAATCCCAGGTTTCAAGATATACTACAAAGCTGTTATAATCAAAACAGTATGGTACTGGCACAAAAATAGACATGTAGATCAATGGTACAGATTTGAGACCCAGAAATAAACACACACTTACATGGTCGATTAATCTACAACAAAGGAGGCAAGAAAATACAATGGGGAAAAGATAGTCTTTTCAGTAGATGGTGTTGGGAAAACTGGACATCTACATGCAAAAGTGAAACTAGATGACTTCTTTATATCATACACAAAGATAGACATAAAATGGATCAAAAACCTACATATACCTGAAACCTTAAAACTCCTAGATGAAAACATAGGTAGTAATCGCTTGGAAATCAATCTGAGCAATATTTTTTTGGGATATGTCTTCCCAGATAAGAGAAACAAAAGCAAAAATATACAACTGGGATCACATCAAACTAAAAAGCTTTTCTCACAGCAAAGGAAACCATCAACAGAATCAAAAGCAATCTTCTGAATGGCAGAGGATATTTGCACATGATATATCAAGCGCTCAATATCCAAAATATATAAAAAACTCAAACAACTCAACAACAAAAACCCACATAATCCGATTTAAAAAATGGTCAGGGGACATGATGAGACATTTTTCCAAAGAAGACATACAGATGCCCAACAGACACATGAAAGATGTTCAACATCACTTATCATCAGGGAAATGCAAATAAAAACCACAAAGAAATATTACCTCACATTGTTAGAATGGCTAGTATTACAATATAAGCAATAAATGTTCGCCATGATGTGGATAAAATGAGACCCTTGTCCACTGTCAGCAGGAATGTATATTGTTTGGCTACTATAAAAATCAATAGGGAGATTCCTCAAAAAACTACAAGTAGAAGTACCGTAGGATCCAGTAATTCTTTTTCTGGGTACATACCCCAGAAAAATGAAAACAATAATTCAAATAGACATGTGCACCCCTGTTTACTGAAGTATTATTTACAAAAGCCAAGATATGGAAGCAACTTAAGAGTCCACCAATAGAGAAGAGATAAGGAAGACATCACACACACACACACACACACACAAACACACACACACACACACACACACACACACACACACACTATGGAATACTACTCAGCCATAAATAAAGAATGACATCTTGCCGTTCATGACAACATGTGTTATGAAAGTTAGCTACATCTCCTGCTCTTGAAAGTAGTGGCCTTATATAGAAGATGTCCTGTGGTACCCAGTAGTGCACAGACCCTTGTCCACCAGTACATGGTGTTTCAGGGTGTCTCCTATGTGTATTGCATATTCCCAGCTATTGTAGCTGAGCCACTCTTGCCTTCATTCCAGTGGTCTGCAATGTTTCTCTTTGTGTATTGTGTAGGCAGGGCTTGGTCCCTGTATTCTTAGTGGGCCAGTCTTCAGTTAAGTTGCACTGGTCTAGTAGGTGAGGAGACCTGCAGCTACTGGGACTGAGGCAGGCCATGTTGGAGGGTATGGATATACAGAAGTGCACAGGGGCAGGCATTATATTAGCAAGCTACGTAGAGTGTTGGTGATGCACTGGTTTGCACAGGTGTCCTTGTGTTTATGCTGGCTGGCAGATGAGGGAAATGGCTTCGCCAGCTCCTTTGCTTCTGGAGAAGTCTCCCAACAACCCCTACTCCCTCCAGAACATGCTCTGAGATGAGTAAACAAATTTCCATCCTCTATACCACAGACAGTTTTCAAGCTGCTGCTTCTATACTATATGTCTGTGGGGCTATATGTTGTGCTCTCTTTAAGGGAAGGGACTTAGTATCCTCTAGCCCTCCCCGCTCTCCCAAAGCCAAGCCCTCTTATTTATTACATTCCAGTTGCTAAGTCATACTGATTGTGAGAACTTACAAAATTCAGTTCCTTTGGTTTTCAAAGCCAAATATTATAGGAATTATTCTTCCCTGTGTGGGATCCCTGGTATGAGAGTCTGTTTCTCTCCCCTCTCTGACCCACCATGTCCCTCCCTCCTTCACAGAGCCCCACAGTTTCATTTAGCTCCTAACATCATTTCCACCCTACCTACCCTATTTGATGTAGCCTCTTCTCTACAACTAGCTGTGAGCTGTGGAGAGTTTGAAATGGCCCAGTATTTGAGTCATTTCCTGGGTTTACACTGATATGAATGTTTTCTAGTTGTATCCATGGGGAAAGGTGAGATTAGGGTCCTGCTACTCCATCATCTTCCCTGGAAGCCCTGCCTTTTCATTCTTAAATCTCACAACTCTTTCAGGATATCCCAAGCTCTGTTGAAGAATACATCTACCCAATTACTTCTCCTGTTTCATCCATTAGCTCTACTCATGGTGCCAAAGACCTCCATTATGTAATATCACTAATAGCATAGTCTTTGTTTCCAAGACCTCCTCCAAATAGGAAGTCACCTACTTCAGGTTTGATCCTTGTCTTTTTCTCTGCATGTATGGATTCTAGAGACTAACAGCATCTTAATTCAATGAACATTTGTTACCACATCATTAGGACAGGGATGGTGTGTAGATTCAAAGAGTGAGTCCCTACATTGGTTTTAGCATTGGGGAAGCCTGAAAAGGGGATGAAAGACTTGGGCTAAGGAATGATGATAATACAGATATTCCTGTGTCTGACATTTGGTAGGGTGGTTTATGAGTTTGGAAAGTCTATATATAGCCAATGTGCAAAGGCAGTGCCAGGACTCAGAAACAGAATTAATTGTAATGTAGAATCAACTGCCAGTTTTGTAGAGTTTGGCCTCAGAGTGGTAACCACTGGAATGGTCACATTTTCTAAATAATTATTTGTTTGGTCTCTAAAATCTGGCAAATCATATCCAGATCCTGCCCTTAGTAAACATGTAGACAAACTCCATGGCTAAGTTATATGTCAAAATACAGGTTACAAATGAGAGCCAAAGTACTGGGAAAATACAATTCAACAGGATGGAAACCTTTTGTTGTTGTTGAGAGAGTAAGAGTGCAAGCACGGAAGGGGCAGAGGGAGACGAAGAGAGAGAATCTTAAGAAAGCTCCAAGCCCAGCACCACAGAGCCCAACTTGGAGCTTGATCTCACTACTGTGAAATCATGACCTGAGATGAACTTAAGAGTCTGTTGTTGCTTAACCAACTGAGCCACTCAGGCACCCTAAGAACCTTTTTTAAACATTTTAAAAATTTTTATTTATTTTATTTTATTTATAGTTTATTGTCAAGTTGGTTTCCATATAACACAGTGCTGTTCCCCACAAGTGCCCTCCTCCATGACCATCAACCCCTGAGAACATTTTAATGCCTACACTACCCCAGCCAAACACTGTAAATGAATGCCCTCTTTTCAGTATTGTTAATAGAAAACCAACCATGGATCGAGTCTGGTCTCCTGTGTCCCCCCAACTTGGTAGCAGCAGGCAGACCAGTGAGAAGTGTCCCTACCTTACTTTTGTTACTAATGGAGACCTAATGGAAACTTTCATCTCCTGACCCTGTTGCAACAGCAGCAGTAGCACAGGGAGACATTTTCTTCCCCTACTAGTAGCATGTTGTCAGGGACCCATGTTATAAGATGATACAGGAAGGGGTTTTCATTTCACACCATGGTGTCTGTGTTGACTGAGTAGAGAAACTAGACTTTGATCCCCAGTCAGTGTAAGAAGTCAGCCCAGAGAAATGCTTTTTTCCACTAACAATGATGACAGCAAAATTTGAGCAATCGGGCCTGCATTTTATCGCTCCCCACCACCATATGAAACCGAGGTCAACAGTATCCTTCATCTGCCTAACTGCAAGTGGGAAAAGATCTCAGAGAGGAGAAAGCTAGAAAAAGGAATTCTTTAAAATTGTAAGAAAACACTCGGCAGACCACTGACCAACTCACACATAAAACTTACTGGAATATACATGTACAAATGTTTCAGAACAGAAATGAAGTTTGGAATACCACCCAGGTTTTTGGAGTGGCTTCCATGTAGCATAAAAATGAAGTACACCAGAATAGCATTGCAGGACTCTAAAATCTAAATGTCATTTTCACCACCCACAGCCCACAAAAGTAGGCCAGGACCCATGTGCCAAACCTAAACTGGGTGACTGCCGGCTAAAATAGAAGATTAAAATAGGATCGAGAGTTTCCTAACATCATACCCAAAATGTCCAGGACATAAACAAAAATCTGTCATCATCCCATAAACCAGGAAAATCACAACTTGAATGAGAAAACACAATCAACAGATGCCAACACCAAAATGAATCAGATACTGGAATTTTATCTGACAAGAATTTTAACTCCACCATGATAAAAATGCTTAAGAAATTAATTACAAATTCTTTTGCAACAAATTAAAACAGAAAATTTCATGAAATACATAGAAATTATTAAAAAGAAACAAGTAAAGGGACACCTGGGTGGCTCAGTCAGTTGTGTGTCTGACTCCTGACTTCAGTTCAGGTCATGATCTCACAGTTCATTAGATGGAGCCCCATCTCAGACTCTGCACTAACAGCACAGAACCTGACGGATTCTCTCCCACTCCCTCTCATTTCTTCCACTTCCCTGTTTGTTTTGTCTCTCTCTCTCAAAATAAATAAACTTAAAAAACTAAATATTAAAATCCTGAAATATACAATAGTCAAAAAAAACCTAGTAGAAGGGCTCAACAAAAGAAATGGCAGAGAAAATAATCAGTGAACTTAAAAACAAGTCAATAGAATTTACAAATCTGAACACTGAGAAAATAAAATGAAAGAAATGATGAACAGTGCCCCAGATACACACATGGGACAATAACAAAAGAGGTAGCATCTATGTCACTGATGTCACAGAAGGAGAAAAGAAATAGTGGCTAAATGGATAAAGGAAGTTGAAGTTCTTCACACAAAAAAGGAAACAAAACAGAAGACATCTTAGATTATCAGGACAAAAGAAAGAACAATGGAAATATTAATATGAATATACACAATATGTTTTTCTTCTCCTCTTGAACTTTATGAATTGATTTAGAGATTGAAGACAAACTTATAATACTGGTGCAGTTCTAAATTTGTGTAGAAAAACACATATAAGAAAATCATGCTCTAAATGCAGAAAATTATGGGAACAAAATAAAGGTAGGTTCTCTACACTTTAGACTTATAAAATGTGCATACCACTAGACTATAAGTTGCTTATGTATAATGCAATATCTGTAGAAATCACTAAATATTCCATATAAAGAAATAAACTTTAAAAACTCAATAAAATATTTTCAAGTGACCCATAGGAAAGGGTGAAATGTGAAACAGATGAAAACAAAACTGACCGCTTAAGGCTTTGTGCTTACAGCTCTCAGCCTGGAGCCTGCTTTGGATTCTAACCCTCTCTATGCCTCTCCCATGCTCATGCTCTGTCTCTCTCTGTCTCTCAATAATAAACGTTTAAAATAATAAATAAATATTAAAAAAAAGAAAGACTTTCTGACATTTGGCATGAGTACCATGTATTAGAAGTTGTTTGGTGGCTTTGGTAAGTAAGTTGGTTCTCTTAGTTGTATCTGAATCACTTAAAACTGTATTTTAACTGTATTTAAAATAACTGTATTTTATTGTAGAATATAATCTTAGCCCATCAGAGTTCTGTCTTACCAAAACAACTGGTTGTAAATGATTATCACAATATTCTATAACAGTAAGAGTTATTAAATAGTATGTGCTAATCACTCTGTTTCAAATGCATTCTATAATTTATCCTTTGTTTTTATTTTAGTTTTTAAATTTCTATTTTAGAGAGAGAGAGCAAGAGCAGGGGAGAGGGGCAGAGGGGCGGCAGAGGGTGGGGGGAAAGAGAGAGAGAGAAAGAGAAAGAATACCAAGCAGGTTCCACTCGCAGTGCAGAACTCAACATGGGACCGAATCCTATGACCCTGGAATTATGACCTGAGCCAAAATCAAGAGTCAAACACCCAACCAAATGAGCCACCCAGGTGCCCCATAATTTATGCTTTATTATCACTCTATGAACTTGGTAATATAATGCATTTTAAAGATCACCATGAAGATATGGAATCACAGAAGTAAACTGGCCAACGTCAGAAAGCTAATAAGGTGACAGACAAGTCTTAAAACCAGGTCTGTTTGATACCAAAAACTATACCCTTAAATACCAAGTTATTTTGTCTTAGTAATATGCTTCTTAAAAAATAACTTTATCTTTGAATTCTGAGAACAAACTGAGGGCTGAAGAGGGAGGGGGAAGGGGAAGAGGGGTAATGGTCATGGAGAGGGGCACTTGTGGGGAAGAGCACTGGGTGTTGTATGGAAACCAACTTCATAATAAACTATATAAATTTTTAAAAATGTAAAAAAAACAACTATTTTTAGGCCAGTTTCAGGTTCACAGCAAAATTGAGGTGAAGCTATAGGGATTGTCCCATATACCCTCTGCCAATGACCCCCAAATTGTCTGTTTTCTGCCTATTTAAGCTGCACTCTTTCCCAATCCTTGGAAATCTGACTTTTTTTACTGGCTCTCTAGTTTTGCCTTTTCCAGAATGTCATGTTGTTGGAATCATACAGTGTGGAACCTTTTCACATTAGCTTCTTTCACTTATTAATATTAATTTAAGCTTCTTCCAGGTCTTTTAATGAGTTGGCAGCTCATTTTTTTTTTGCACTGAATAATAATTATCCACTGTCTTGATGTACTAGTTCATTCATTCACCGACTGAATGACATTTTAGTTGCTTCCAAGTTTTGTCAATTATTAATAAAACTTCTATAAACATTCATATGCAGGCTTTACATGGTCATAAGTTTTCAACTTTTTAGGTAAATACCAAGGAGTATGATTGCTTGATCATATAAGTATGTTACTAAGAAATCATGAACTGTCTTTCAAAGTAGCTGTACCACTTTTTTCCCACCAGCAGTGAAGGAAAGTTCCTATTATTCTAAATACTCATCACCACTTGGTATTGTCAATGTTCTGGATTTTGGTCATTCTAACAGGTGTATGGTGATATTATTATTATTTTAATTTACATTTCTCTTATGACAAATAATGTGGAGAATCTTGTCATATGCTTACTTGCCATCTATCAAGGTCTTTAACCCATTTTTAATAAGATTCTTTTAATTTTTTAATTAATTTATTTATTTTTGAGAGGGAGAGAGAGTGGGGTAGGGGCAGAGAGAGAGAGACAAAGGGAGACAGAATCCCAGGCAGGCTCTGTGCTGTCAGCATAGAGTCGGGCACAAAGCTCGAACTCACTAACTGTGAGATCATGACCTGAACCAAAATTAAGAGTCAGACACTTAACTGGTCCACCCAGGTGCCCCAGATCATTACATAATTGTTGAATTTTAAGAGATCTTCGTATAATCTTGACTTCCTTCAAAAGAGTACAGTATTGAAATGAGGGAGGAAATAACCATAATTTTCCATTGGAAAAACCTGAAAAATATTACCTGAGACAGTTGATCAGTGAATATTCATAGTGATAAATTATATTAATAGTATGTATCCTTGTTATATGTGATGAAAATGATATTTTACCTCTGTGGTCTTCCTTCCAAAAGAACATTGTTCCATTCTAAATCTAAAAAGCTCACAAATCCCAAATGCAGGACATTCCGTACCACATCTGATCTGAACTTTCAGATCATGTTTCATGTTCAAAAACATGGAAAGTCTGAGAAATCTTCACAGCCAAGAAAAGACAAGTCTATGGAAATATGACTAATTTACCTGTAATATCCTGAATGGAAATTTGGAAGAGAAAATGGACATTAGGCAAAAACTAAGGAAATATATTTAAATAAAAATGGACTGTAGTTAATAATGTATTAGTGTTTGTTCATTAATACTAACAAAGGAACCACAAAATATTCATTGTAAAAAATAGTGGAAACTAAATATGGGAACTATTTGTACTAAGTAAGAAAACTGTACTAAATTTGCAATTTTCTATAAATGTGTAATTGTTCTAAATTTTTTTAAGTTTATTTACTTTGAGAGAGACAGAGACAGTGCAAGTGGGGGAGGGGAATACAGTGAGGAGAGAGACCCCAAATAGGCTCCACATTGTCAGCACAGGCCCAATGCAAGGCTCGAACCCACAAAGCCATGAAATCATGACTTGAGCAGAAACCAAGAGTTGGACACTTAATTGAGCCACCCAGGCACCCCTAATTTTTTTTAATTAGTAAAAAACTCTATTTTTTCCTTTCACTTGAACTCTTTTCTGCTGTCTTACCTTGTATGTTAAGTTTTTGATGAAAATCCACTTAATTTCTAGAATTTTCATTTTTTTCATATCTACCTCTTCCTATTTCAATTAGTGCCTCTTTTTACCCCCAAGTGTCTTCTTTTTATGCACGAGATTCCTTCATTCACCTCCTTGATCATTGTGCTCACATTTAAGTTAAAAATCATATTTGATTGATTTATAAGTTCCATTTCGTCTGAAGTGACTGCATTACCTAAGTTTTTTCACTTTATTGGCATTTTGATGTTAATTTTTTCCACGTGTTTGTAAGTTGATTTGCCAATTTATTTTGAGCAAGACTTTTTGTTTGTTTGTTTTCATGTGCTCAGATATCCCTGACAGCCTCCTTGATACTGCCTTCACTTGATCCCTGAAAACAGAAGCAGAAAAGAAAAAACTATTATTTTTTAGCACAGATGCAGTCTTTAAGCCACTGGGAAGCTTAACCAAGATCCTAGCTGCAAGGCTATGCTAGTTCTAGCATCCCCAGATAAACTTTACGCCTGGTCTGAGTTGGCAGTTCTTTCTTGGTATCCTCCCATGGGTGGCTGACCCCTGCCCACATTTTTGGTTTAAAATATTAGTTCCAGCACATGTTCTCGGCATTATTAGCTTCTGCTATCTCTCAGGGTTTGAATTCCTAGCTGCCTCAGTTCTCTTTCCCAGATCTCACAAGGTTCCTAGCCTCACCTCCTTACCTCTTTGTTTTTGTTTGATTTCTGTTTTATAGATATTTTAATTTGATTTATGAATAGAACTGTACCATTTATCAATTTTGTTTTGAGATTTGCTAAGTGTTTATCAGTGAAAGCATTTTATATATTTTTTAACATTTTTTCTTTTTATTTTAAATAGTTTATTCCCAAGTTGGTTTCCATATAACACCCAGTGGTCTTCCCCACAAGTGCCCTCCTCCATGTCCATCACTCTTCTTCCCCCTTCGCCCTCCCCCTTTGGCCCTCAGTTTGTTTTCAGTATTCAAGAGTGTCTCATGATTTGCCTCCCTCCCTCTCCCTAACTATTCTCCCCCTTTCCCCTCCACATGGTCCTCTGTTAGGTTTACTCCTGTTAGACCTATGAGTGCAAACATATGGTATCTGTCCTTCTCTGCCTGACTTATTTCACTTAGCATGACATCCTTGAGGTCCATCCACTTTACTACAAATGGCCATATTTCCTTCTTCCTCATTGCCATGTAATACTACATTGTATATATATATACCACATCTTCTTGATCCATTCATAAGGTGATGGACATCTAGACTCTTTCCGTGATTTGGCTATTGTTGACAGTGCTGCTATGAACATTGGGGTACATGTGCCCCCATGCATCAGCACTTCTGTATCCCTTGGGTAAATCCCCAGCAGTGCTATTGCTGGGTCATAGGGGAGTTCTATCGATAGTTTTTTGAGGAACCTCCACACTGTTCTCCATAGTGGCTGCACCAGTTTACATTCCCACCAACAATGGAGGAGGGTGCGCGTTTCATTTTTGAGTGAGAGAGAGAGAGACAGAGCACAGATAGGGGTGGAGCAGAGAGGAAGACAGAGAACCCAAAGCAGGCTCCAGGTTCTGAGCTATCAGCACAGAGCCTGATCCAGGGCTTGAACTTATGGACCGCGAGATCATGACCTGAGTCAAAGTCAGAAGCTTCACCAACTGAGCCACCCAGGCGCCCCAATCAGTGGAAACATTTTAAACTTGCACATACAATACCAAGAAGGCCAGATTTTTATTAAAATGTTTATCAAAAGGATTAAAAACATATATTCAGTTATCCTAGAAAAATACTTGTACTTATTTAAGATCTTGGAATAATTAAAATATATTTAATGAAAAATAGATATGGGAAATTTATCACATTATTTTATATTAAAATAATTTTCAGATGACAGAAGAGTCCCCAAATATGAGTTTGATTAGTCACATTATCTCATATTCACATGAAGAGATATGATTCATTGTTTTAAAAACTATTGAAAATTATTTAGTGACATAAGATACATGAAGGATAGATTAAAATGACATAAACATATGTTCCCAATTTTGGCTCAGTCAGCTGAGCATTTGACTCTCAATTTTGGCTCAGGTCATGATCTCCTAGTTCATGAGACTGAACCCTGCATCAGGCTCCATGCTGGCATTGTGGAACCTGCTTGGGATTCTCTCTCTCTCTCTCTCTCTCTCTCTCTCTCTCTCTCTCTCTCTCTCTCTCTGTCTCTCTCTCTCTCTCTCTCTCTCTCTCCTTCCCTACTCCTTCCCTGCTCACATTCTCTCTCTCTCCCTCTCTTACACACACACACATACAATATATATAAACTTAAAAATATCAACAGTTATGCTTCTACTATTCTTTATCTATCAGTGATTCTAAATTAATATTCCAATCATTTTAGTAAATGCTACACAAACTAGAACTGATCACTTTTCCTACATTAATACAAACATGCAACCCTGAGATGACCATACTTGGTGATGATATAATTTTATCTGTTCCTGTATAAGATTTGGTTTGGTTAATGAGATTTTCCCCTATACTAATGATAGTATTTATTTTTAAAATATGTATTTCCTGAGATAACTTTAATTTTAGTTTCAGGATAAGAATAACCTCATAAAATGAATAAGGAAATGGTCTCTTTTTCTTCTATTTTTGAAAAAAATTTTAGGTTTATTTATTCTGAGAGTGAGCGAGCACATGAGCATAGTGGGGTAGGGGCAAAGAGAGACGTAGAGAATCTCAAGTAGGCCCCTTGCTATTAGCACGGAGCTCAACATGGGGCCCAATCCGACAAACCATATCATGACCTGAGCCAAAATCGAGTCAAATTCTTAATGGACTGAGCCACCTGGTGCCCCTTTATGTTTTAAATATTTTGCCTAAGATTGATCCTATTTCTTTCATAAATGTTGGAACACTGAAATAATTTTTAAATGGCTATATGGCTATATGGCTATTCCAAATTTCTATTTCTCATGTCAGTTTTGATAATCTGTATGGTTCAATATAATTTTTCTGATTTAAAACTGTCATAAGGTCCACACTTTGCCTAAAATATTTATTAAAGTTATCCTGTGTTATTCCTGCCCATAAGTAGCATCCTACTACTTCCTCCTTCCACTGCTACACTAATTATTCCAGCATCCATAGGTGTTTTTATTCCCAGGAGGTTCACATCACTTACTGAATTTTAGATTATTAGATATATTTGAATCTTCAGCTCCCTTATGGGTTAAGAAACGTTTATTTTGTAGTTCATCCTGCTTGCTCTCATTGTTATATTAGTGTCAATTTCTTGCAATTGTTTATATCCTACAGAAAGAAAAGCCCCAATTTCATTTGCTTTTATTCCCGCTAACTCTTTCATATCTGATGCACACATTTCCCTTATATTATTACTTATATTATTACTTATCTAGGAAGGCTTTTTTCACTTTCTAAAAAGGCTCGATTGTCATGAAAATCTGGTTGCTCTTAAGAGTCACTCTTTTATCTCCCTCTTAAAAATACAGCATATTTTAAATCAAACAATATACATTATAAAAACCTCTTGAATAGAGCAACAATACTTCTACACAGAGGATTTTAATTAGCTGCCTACCACCTGTAACTTGTACATTCATGGAGCATTTCTGCATGTGTGTGAGAGAGAGGACAAGTTGACTTGTATTAACCCTATCTACCAACATTTTACTTTGTCTAAAGCACAATAAATTGAAATATTCAAATAGAGATATATTTTGAATAGTCTCTGAGATTATTATATGGAGTACTATCTGCCAAAATAAAAGTTCCTGACTTGATTAATATGGTCAAAATCAGTCAGTGAATCAAACAAGTGGCAATCAGTTCAGCTTTCTGAATTCCTACATATGTGTCCTGTCCTTGTTCATGAAAGAAGAGGCTTACAGTTAGTCCACACAAAGTAAAAGTGTGACCTATGACCATCTTTACCTAGGTAATATTTTAAAGCATATCTCAGTAAATAAGAGGCTTAAAAATTATCTAGAAACATAAAATATTGCACATTAAGTGAAAGAATGGTGTTAAAAGAAATTAACAGACTGATGTTTTTTAGGATTATTGTGGTTTTTTTTTTTTTTTGGTACATTTCTGTTGGTGCAGGTCACTGACAAAGCAATTGGAGATCCCTGAGCCCTTCCCTATCCTCAAAATGTGGTGTATTCCACTTGCCTTACCTAGCCCCAGAAGCTGACCCAAGGACACAGGCTTAAGACAGTGATGTGGTGTTGAGAACATCTGCATGGTACATATGATTGAAACCAGTTAAGACCTCTATAAAACGTTTTAGGATTCTGCCAGATTGGGTGCATAAATCTACTCATCTTTCAGCCATCCAAGAGAAGCCTCATAAGTTCCCTTGCTTAGTAAAACTTTCACCTACCAATCTGAAGTAGTCTTTTTCTTTTGTCTCTCCCTGCCCTGTGAGTACAAGGCATCAGTTTGTAAACCAATAGTTCTAGGTTTGGAGACATGAGCAAGGTACTAGGAAAGGGAAATAAGGAAAATATCCAGAAACCCTAGATTGGGATATCTGTCAATTATACTACTTTCTACAATTAAACTTGAATAAAATAAAATCAATATAAACACATCAATTGGAATTTTGAGAAATTTTCATGGTGGTTTCTAATTTAGATGCAGGACTGCATCCAATATATTTTTCTATTAAATATAAGATGATTTCTCACACATTTAAAGCTTATAGCTAACACTTGGCTTTGGGAGATTTTTCAGCAGATTTTTCTTGAAATGAAGGCAGCCAAATATGCAAAAAAAAAAAACTTGTCAGCATTTTTTTGTGCTGCTTATAATTCTTAGTAACAGTAGGATGCGACAAATTTAGAGTGTCAACGAGGCACTTTTGATGGCCTATTTTGGGTTACAGAGTTTCAGTGCATGTAAAATCAATGTTGGCAACAAACATTACTTTGAATTATATTCATACATTAAGGATTTGGTTATATATTGGTGCGTTAGTATTTTGGGGAAAATCAAAATTTCAGATCCTTAAGAGGTACTCAAATATTTTTATGCAGCAAGAGAGATCCCTTAGGTTACTGAGTGAAACAAGTTTGAAAAACACCTTTATACATTCATTATTAGCATTTATTTTCTTAAATGAACATGTGTTTACCATTTTTGAGAAAAAAGTGGAAGAAAAGCTGTTTTAGGAAATATATCTTAATGCAAAATGTGGAAACTATTTTATACTTTTTTTTTGTTTCAAACCCTCAGGGTAATTGATAAAATGTGGCCAATATTTTACCTCTAAAATGATATATTTACATCAGCAGATTTGTTATGAGTTTCACCAAAATGTCAGTTTCATATGGATTACGTTGACTTGCAAAACACAAGACTCTTATATTTATTCTGTTCAAACAATGCACTGTAAATCCTTTCCCTGCAACCTAAAAAAAGGATTACCATAAATGAGAAAACTTTGTATAAAGACTCAGTGGAAATCTAAAAAGACATTTTTTATTTCCAAAACATTCTAGTGTTCCAAAAGTTACAAAAAAACACATTTTAGAATAAGTATAGGGCAATAAAATAAAAATAAAAGGACTCTGGCACGTGAAAGGAACAGTAGAATCAACTGAAATTTTGCAAAATATGCTAATATCAGAAACCAAGGAGATTCTTAAGCATTTCATGAAAGATAAAAAATCAGAAAATAATGAGTCACTATATATAAAATATTCAATATTAAACAGAAGCAGAAAAGCAGTACACTACATAGTACACATTGAGTGTACACATCTGGAAAAAATATGACCTTTGTTAATGTTTCTTTTTTATTTACATCACATAATGACAGAGAAGTAACAATCTTACTGAGTACCTTCCAGATGCCAGACACTGCTGAGTAATTTTCAATATACATTTTTACTTACCTCATGAAGTTATTACTTTCAAATTAATTTGCTGGTAATAGTGAAACTAAATATCTTATTCCTACCATGATTAGGAAAACTAGAGAAAAATTAATCAGCATAAATATATTCTGGTAGGTTTATTCATGAAGTATTTTTGGCCTCATATTTTTGGTCCCTAAAGTTTGGAGTTTTAAGACTCAGCAGCCTTGGGTGGGGTAGAGCCCAAAGTGCACTGTGCTGCTCTTGGTAGTCAAGCAACCCAGAGACAGACAGTGTGAGAACAATGATCTGAAAAATGCCTGGGATGCAGGATGGGAAATTATTGGCTCTTCTGGGAGTGCTTCCCTGAAAGCAGAAAGCATGGAGGCCCCTCTCCAGGGATAAAAGAGCTGGCTGGCGCCATTTCCCTCTCCCACCCCTCAGCATAAACACAGTAAACAACTATCTGACACAACAAATTCTAGGAGTCTTAGAGACACTTTTTATGCATAGGACTTTAAATACAGTATCTGATACAGCACAGAAGGGTGGAAGTTTTAAAAACTAAATACTATATTTATTACTATTATGTGTATAAATATAAATTGATATTTGTATATAAATAAATAAATACTAATTAAATAAAAGAGGCTTAAATATATGGGGCATCTAGGTGACTCTGTTGGTTAAGCAACAACTTCAGCTCAGGTCATGATCTTAGTTTGCGTGTTCGAGCCCCGCATTGGGCTCTGTGCTGGCAGCTCAGAGCCTGGAGTTTGCTTCAGATTCTGTGTCTCCTTCTCTCTCTACCCCTCCCCCACTTACACTTTGTTTCTCAAAAATAAACATTAAAAAAATTTTAAAGGAAAAATATCATTGAGGAAATCAGTGTTTCTTGAACATTGACTATTATTTAATGCCATACTAGTGCAGGCAGATAAAAAGACATATGAGGTAAAAGATTTGAGCTTATATATTTAGTGTAGATAAGACTGACAGAGCTAAATGAAAAGTGTTCAATAATAGATAGCATTTAAATAAGTTAAGTTGGAGGGGTTCCTGGGTGGCTCAGTCAGTTAGGTATCTGACTTATGTCGGATCTTATGGTTTGTGTGTTTGAGCCCTGTGTTGGGCTCTGTGCTAACAGTTCAAAGCCTGGAGTCTGCTTCAGATTCTGTGTCTCCCTCTCTCTCTACCCCTCCTCTGCTCATGCTTTGTCTCTCTCTGTCTCAAAAGTAAATAAAACATTAAATAATTAAAACAAATAAATAAGTACTAAGTTAAATATATTCATATGTCAAAAGTATTTCAGAGAAAGTTTAGGGCTTGATAAGGAAGGGGGGAAATATTTCATGTAAATGTATGAAACCTGAAATGATAATCTTTGCAAAGATGGAAAGAGTATTTCCAATTAAGGAGATAGCAGTTTCCAAGAGGCAAAAGCAAGAGTAAATGTGACAGGAGTCAGAAAATTAGCCAATGGCATCTCCAAGGTTAAGGGTATAGGTTTGAGAGTAGCAGAAGCTAACATTGAGTGGAATGAGGAAAATGAGCTTAGCAAAGTGGAATCTATCTTATGTGCTAAAATGAGGAAGTTTAATTTTATTTGCAGCTGTTGTGGGTTTCTTAAAGTAGAGCTAAAGTATAATGAGTGATATTCCAAAAAAATAAACCTTAAATCTCTGTATTTCGGGGGACAGGAGGATACAAAGATAAATTGTTGGCAAAGTAATCACATAAGGGACTACTGTATTTCTTCAAATATAAGGAATTGAGGGGCATTTGTTAGGTAATGGTAGTAGTAATAGGGAAAATATGATGATTCAAAAATTATTAAATTTATAAATAATAAGAGTTTATATGTTTCAATCCATGGGGATGAATGCAGGGTTGAAGTCAAGGATGAATAAAGATGCTTTACATAGGAATGATAGAGTAAAATACAGCACCAGTTGGCTCTTATCTGGAACCCTCACTGGCTACATATGTAACTCTAAACAAGTCACATTAATTTTGAGCTTTGTTTCTCATTCTGTAGATGGAAGGGATTATATAGTTTTTTTAAGTTCTCTAAAAAGTGGAATTGGAAAGAAAGGCTAACTAAGAAGGAATGATAAAAGAGTTTTACAACTGTTTGTGTGGTGAAGATGGGATATGTTTCATATATGGGAGAAGGAAAGATTTAATTCTTATGAATAAGGTCAAAATCAACAATGTGCACTGGTAAGCTGTAAGAGTAACAGTGTTCTGAGTGACAGATGACCAGAGTGAAACCAAACATTACCTGTGGATAAAGGAAACAATCAAGAAAACTAATAGGCAACCAACAGAATGGGAAAAGATAGTTGCAAACGACATATCAGATAAAGGGCTAATATCGAAAATGTACAAGGAACTCACCAAACTTCACACGCACAAAACAAATAATCCAGTGAAGAAATGGGCAGAAGA
>NC_043717.1:104875814-104880135 GCF_006229205.1 Suricata suricatta
TAAGCCAGGCAGAGAAGGACAGAAACCATATGTTTGCACTCATAGGTCTAGCAGGAAAACAAGAGAGACCTAATGGAGAACCATGGGGAGCGGAGGAGGGCGAGAGAGTTGGGGAGAGAGAGGGATGCAAAACTTGAGAGACTATTGAATGCTGAAAATGAACTGAGAGTTGAAGGGGAAGGGGGAGGGGGGAAAAGAGGTGGGGGTGATGATGGAGGGCACTCATGGGGAAGATCACTGGGTGTTGTATTGAAAACATTTTGACAATAAAATATTTTAAAATAATTTTAAAAAATTAAAAAAAAGAAGTTAATAAAATCATCATTCTTTATGCTTATATAACCCACATATATTCTCCTCTTGGGCCAGCTATTATTATAAAACCCAATTAAATATCATGCCCAAAGAAATCTTAAGATTGCCTATAATTTAAAATTAGGTGGCTTTCTGGGCAAATTGACAATTTCAGTCACTTCAGAGATTAGGTTCCTTAAATATATTGTCTCGTTAAATTATATGGGTTTTCTTTACTTTGATAGCTTAATAGCCAAATAGTTGTATTTTGAATTATAAGAAAAGAACATGGAATGGGCTGAAATGCATTACGATCATCCAATGAACAAAGGAGATGTTGGAGAAGACTTTAGAAGCAATCTCATTAAAGTACGACACAGGACAAAGCAGCTTGTTATTTATTCTTTTGTTTCATAATGTAATGGAGCTCCTAGATTATGTATTAAGCCAATAAAATAAAAATGAATGAATTAGAAAAGATAAACAACACAGCTTTTATTTGTAGATGTTATGGTTGTCTATATAGCAAATCCAAATTCTATTATATAGAATATAATTATTAACACTAGAAAGGTAATTTAGCAAAGTTATTAGATATGAAAAAGAGAAAAATCAATATTTTTTCCATGAAAAAGCAAAAGCTATTAGGAAATATAAGAGAATGATTATATTCCCAATAGATACAAAAAACTGTATAAGGTTTCAATTTACATATAACATAAGATTATAAAGAATATTTTGTGGAGAATATTATAAAATATCATTCCAAAACATACAGGAAGATCTGAGTAGATGTAAAATTCTAATTTATCTATAGAAAGACATCATAAAATTCTAATTCTTCACTTTATTAACTATATATTTAATGAAATTCCAGTCAAAATTCCCAAATAGGTATTCTTATGGAATCTGGCAAACTAATATTAAAAACTTAATGAGCCAAAGATAGCAAACACACTTTATTAAAAAATATATATATATTTGATATACAAAAAAGTTGTCATTACAAATCAATACTAAACAGTTATCCAAATACAAAAATAATTTAGATGAATGACTACATGGCATCATATAGAAAAAGACATAACAAGCAGTTCCAACGCATAAAGATTAAAAGCAAAATTTAAAAACCATAGAATAAATACAGAAAATAACTTCTGACTACAAAATAGGGAACCATTTGTTAAACAGAAATAAAAAGTACAAATCATTCAACCATAAAAATCCTGTAAGAGAGCACAGGCAGCAATGTCGCTGATATAAGTTCTAGCAACATTTTTTAGATTTGTCTCCTAAGGCAAGGGAAACAAAAGCAACAATAACCTAGTGGGACTACGTCAAAATAAAAACTTCTGAAGCAAACAATCAACAAAACTAAAAGGCAACCTATGGAATGGGAGAAAGTGTTTTCTAATGAGACATCTGATAAAAGGTTAATATCTAAAATAAGAAAAGAATTTATAAAACTCAACACCCAAATAAAACAAATAAATTAAAAAGTAGGCAGAAGACATGAACAGATATATCCACAAAGAAGATATCCAGATGTCCAACAAATATATGAAAAGATGCTCAATATCATTCATCATCAGGAAAATGCAAATCAAAGCCAAAATGAAATATCACCTCACACCTGTCAGAATGGCTAAAATCAATACAAGAAACAACAGATGTTAGTGAAGATGTGGAGAAGAAGGAACACTCATGCACTGTTGGTGGGAACACAAACTGGTGCAGCCACTGTGGAAAACAGTATGGAGGGTCCTCAAAAAGTTAAAAATAGAACTACCTCATGATCCAGGAATCACACTACTAGGTATTTACCCAAAGACTATGAAAACACTAATTCAAAGGGATCCATAGCACCCCTTTGTTTATAGCAGCATTATTTACAATATCTAAATTATAGAAGCAACCTAAATATCTATCAGTAGATGAATGGACAAAGAAGATGAGGTATAAAGATGATTAAATATTACTCAGCCATCAAAAAGAATGAAATCTTCCCAAATGCAATGCGATTGATGGAGCTAGAGAGCATAGTGTTAAATGACATGTTCGAGAAAAACAAATGCCATATGATTTCACTCATATGTGGAAATAAAGAAACACATAAGCAAAAGAGAAAAGAGAGACAAACTATGAAACAGACTATAGCGAAGAAACTTATGGTTACCAGAAGGGAGGTGGATGGGTGAAGGGTGAAACAGATGATCGGGATTAAGGGGTGCATTTGTCATGATGAGCACTGGCTCTTGTATGGAAGTATGAATCACTATATTGTGTGCCCGAAACAAATATAACAATGTTAAGTATACTAGAATTAAAATTAAAAATTAAAAAACGAATTTTAATTAAAAATAAGCACCAAAGAATAACAAAACAATAGGTACAACTGATTTCATTTTTAAAAGAACTCTCATATTCCATAAAAGAAAAAAACACCAAAAACGGAGTTAAAAAAATATAGACTGGGAGAAGAAATTTACAATGCAGTTAAATGGCATTGCATTAATATTAAGACTATATCAGAAGTTTAACAAAACAATAAGCAAATGACTAAGACCTCATTTAGGAGCAATCTCATTGAACAAATTCAAGGAGAAAATTAAAATAATTAGGAATGATCATTTTCACCTTATAAGTTGGTGATAATGAAGGAATACAGGCAATCACATTTACTCTTGTTGTGATATAAGTTGAAGAAACATATCTTATAGGGATTTGGAAATATTAAAATGAAGTATACACATATCCTTTGACTCATCAATTTATCAACAGAGGATTTATACAAAGTAAACACTTATATTACCTAAAAAGACTTATTTATCAGGATATTTCTAGTACCATTTTTTCCATAACAAAAGCTCATACATCTACTATTATTCATCATTTAGATATTAAGAGGAATCTTAATATCCATCAATATAGTATTGAATGTACCAATGATGATACAATTATATAATGCACTACTATCAAGGTGGGAAAATAGTGAGATATATTCATATTTATAGACCTAGAGATGATTACATGCTGTATTGAGTTAAAAAATCCAATCAAGAGGCAAAATAATATAAAAGCATGATCCTTTCTCAGTATGCTAAAATCCTTATATTTCTGAGTGTGTTTGAGTATCTAAAAGGTGTCTTCTCAACTGTTAACAGTGGTAACTTTCAGGAAGTAGGTTGGGAGGATTACAGGATAGGAAGGGGTGCTATGACATGGGACTTTAACTTTTTCTTTTTATAATCTTACACATACTTTGAAATGTCTTTAAGTAATCCTAACATTTAAACATTTTAAATCTAAGAAATGATTAAAAGTTTACAATGAATACCTGTATAACCTTCATCTAGATTTTCCAATATACAGTCAATTATATGATATAATGACACCAACATTAATTGCCTTGTGTGTGATAATGGTGTTATGGTTATTTTGGAGAATGTCCTTGTTCCATGGAGGAAAAGGAGGAGATAAGTGCTCAAAACACTACCTTGAAAAGATCTCTGCATCCTCATGTTCAATGCAGCATTATTCACAACAGCCAGGACATGGAAACACCCTAAAAATACATAGGCAGAACATATACTCTTCTTTTTGTATTCTCATAATAGAATTAAATTAGAAATCATAAAAGAAAAGAAGTCGGCAAAATCACCAAATATTGAAAAATAAAGAACATACTTCTAAGAAAAACCACAAGTCAAAGAGGAAATCAAAATGAAATTAGAATGTGTTTATTTTTTAAGTAGTTTATTGTCAAATTGGTTTCCATACAACACCCAATGCTCTTCACCACAAGTGCCCTCCTCCATCACCTCCACCTCTTTTCCCCCCTTCCCCTTCAGTCCTCAGTTTCTTTTCAGTATTCAATAGTCTCTCAAGTTTTGCGTCCCTCTCTCTTCCCAACTCTCTTTCCCTCTTCCCCGCCCCCGGTCCTCCATTAGGTTTCTCCTATTTTCCTCTTAGACCTATGAGTGCAAACATATGGTATCTGTCTTTCTCCTCCTGACTTATTTCGCTT
>NC_043717.1:104880235-104893095 GCF_006229205.1 Suricata suricatta
TTGGTGAGTTCCTTGTAGATTTTGGATATTAGCCCTTTATCTGATATGTCATTTGCAACTATCTTTTCCCATTCTGTTGGTTGCCTATTATTTTTCTTGATTGTTTCCTTTGCAGTGCAGAAGCTTTTTATCTTGATGAGGTCCCAAGAGTTCAGTTTTGCTTTCATTTCCCTTGCCTTTGGGGAAGTGTCGAGTAGGAAATTGCTGTGGTTGAGGTCAAGGAGGTTGTTTCCTACTTTCTTCTCGAGGATTTTGATGGTTTCCTGTCTCACATTCAGGTCCTTCAGCCATTTTGTGTTTATTTTTGTGTATGGTGTAAGAAAGTGGTCTAGTTTCATTACTACCCAAAGCAATCTACACATTCAATGCAATCCCCATCAAAATTGCACCAACATTCTTCTCAAAGCTAGAACAAACTATCCTCAAATTCGTATGGAACCAGAAAAGATCACAAATAGCCAAAGTCATATTGAAGAAGAAAACCAAAATGGGAGGCATCACAATCCCAGACTTTAGCCTCTACTACAAAGCTGTCATCATCAAGACAGTATGGTATTGGCACAGAAACGGACACATAGACCAATGGAATAGAATAGAGAACCCAGAACTGGGCCCACAAATGTACGGCCAATTAATTTTTGACAAAGCAGGAAAGAGTATCTGATGGAAAAAAGGCTGCCTCTTTTAGCAGATGGTGCTGGGAGAACTGGACAGCAACATGTAGAATGTGTTTAGAAATGAAGGAAAAACGAAAACACAACTTATTTGAATGTGTAGGATGACACTAAAGCAGTAGTTAGAGGGTAGTTCATGGCACTAAATTCTGATATTAGAAAAGAAAAAAGGCCTCAAGGACCAGATTTTCTACCTTAAAAAAACAAACAAAAAAGAAAGAAAAAAAAAACAAATTGAATCCAAGGTAACCAGAGGAAACAGTAATGAACCAAACTAAAATCAATGAAATATAAAGCAGAAAATCAGCAGACACAATCAAGGAAACCAGAAGCTGATTCTTAGAGAAGGCCAATAAAATTGATAAATCCCTAGTCAGAGTAAGAATGATTGATAGAAAAATAGAGATGAGACAGGGAGAGAGAGAGAGACAGAGACAGAGACAAAGAGACAAAGACAGAGGTTTTGATTTACTTTTACACACACACACACACACACACACACACACAAACTGGGGTAAACTTTCTATGACCACCTTTGGGGAAAATATATTTCTTACCCACTGGTTTAACTATCTAAACCATCAAACCATTAAATGCAGATTTCTCACCATTAGATGCATTGCCACCTGTGAAAAATGGAAAATCACATGCAACATTTTATCAGCTACCAGAATTTAACTTGTCTAAAAATGACTACAGGGAGAAATTGTGATAAAATGACAGACATGTCTTCTCAGGAGATGATAGGAAATCTATCAGAGAAAAGGTTACCTGTAAGGTCTTCTCAGTACATCATGAATCATGATTTCAGAATGGATACTGTGAAATCAACAGGCTTAGGGAACAGCGCTGAAAGTAATTATCTTGACATTTTTATAAGATTTCACCAAAAGCTATGGCGCAAAGACAGGAATCATGACCTGAGCCTGGATTAATTTAAGGCTGACAAAAGGCACATTATTTGTTTTTCTTTTCTAATGGTATAAAGTCAAAGGAGAAGAGTTCCATCTGTGTTAGCAATTCTCAGTAAGCCAGGATTGTCTTTGTCAACACTGCTCAATGTATGAAGCAGATGCTTTTGAGGAGAGGAGGTATGTATTAGCACTATTCAAGCATAGTACAAAGAGACCACATTTGCAGCTATATTCCTGATTAGGCAAAAGAACTTCAGTTTTATTATGTAATGGTGTGGGAAACAACATAAAATTTGTTTTAAAATGTTTTTGTTTATTTTTGAGAGAGAGAGAGAGAGAGAGAGAGAGAGCGAGCGAGCGAGCATGACCAAGGGATGGTCAGAGAGAGAGGGAGACACAGAATCCAAAGCAGGCTCCAGGCTCTGAGCTAGCTGTCAGCACAGAGTCTGATGCGGGGCTCGAACCCAGGAACCATGAGATTATGACCTGAGCCGAAGTCCGACATTTAACTGACTGAGCAACGCAGGCACCCCCTCTTTTTAAATTTTAAGCTTATTTATTTTTTGAGAGAGACAGAGAGAACTAGCAGGGGAGGGGCAGAGAGAGAGAGAGAGAGAGAGAGAGAGAGAGAGAGAGAGAGAGGCTCGAACTCACATACCATGAGATCATGACCTGAGCCAAAACCAAGAGTTGGACACTTAACCAACCATGCCACACAGGTGCCCCAGGAAGCAACATTTTATGGAAATATCAATACCTAAAATTTCATTCAATGACAAAGTTAGTACTAAAACTTTATAGTTATCCAGTTTTCCATCTGTGGTATGCTATATAAAGGTTAATTAAATGTTTGCATTATTTTGCATGATTTGTGAAAACTAGAAAATTCTGTGTTTGGTGGTTTTAAGAAAGCTGTACCAGCTCCAACAATTTTCTCCTTTATTGTTTTTTCTTGGTTATAATTTCTAATACACATATTTCTTGCTTTTAACAAAACATTTTTAATCAAAAAATTTTTTATCAAAGTATTTTCTAACATTAGTGAGTCTTTTTTTCCTTAAGTTTATTTACTTGTTTTGAGAAAGCGAGCTGGGGAAGGGCAGAGAGACAGAAACAGAGAGAGAGAGAGAGAGAGAGAGAGAGAGAGAGAGAGAGAATGTCAAGGAGGCTCTGCATTGTCAGCACAGAGCCTGATGCAGGGCTTGAACTTACAAACCATGAGGTAATGACCTGAACAGAAATCAAGAGTCTGATGCTCAAACCGACTGAGCCACTTAGGTGCTCCTCTAACATTGGTGATTCTGATCCAGATTTTCCCTCAAAGTTTATTTGAGTTGCCTTAAAACCAACTCTTTATGTCTATATCAGTCTTTTCTACCTCCTTTTCATGCTTTATTTACCTCAAAATTTCAAATCTTTGTCTTTTTCCATCCATCCAGACTGAGATATAATTAACATAACATTGTGTAAATTTAAGGTGGATAATGTGATGATTTGATACACCTGTCCACTTCCATCGACTCACATTTATATGTGGTGAGAGCATTGAAGATTTACTCTTTTTTTTAAGTTTATTAGAGAGACAGAGAGTGCACCGGTGCACAGGTGCATGTGAGGGGGTCAGGGAAGAGTGAAAGAGAGGGAGAGAGAGAATCCCAAGCAGGCTCTGCACTGCCAGCACAGAGCCTTATGCAGGGCTTGAACTCATGAACCATGAGATCATGACCTGAGCTGATATCAAGAGTCAGACACTCAGTCAACCGAGTCACCCAGGTATCCCTAAGATTTACTCTTGTAGCAACTTTCAAGCATGTTACATAGTATTGTTAACTATAGTTACCATGCTATACATTGTATCCCCAGAAGTTATTCCGTTAATAACTGAAAATTTTTACCCTTTGAGCAATCTCTCATCCTCAAACCACTAGTAACCATCGTTCTACTCTGTGTCTATGAGTTTGGCTGTTTTAGATTCCACATATAAGTGACATCTCTAACTTATTTCATTTAGTGTTCAAAGTCCATCTATGTTGTCACAAATGGCAGGATCTCCTTCTTTGTCATGGCTGAATAATATTCCATTATAGACAGACACTTTGTTTCCATATCTTGGCTATTGTTGAATAAGGCTGCAGTGAATGGAGGAGTACACCTATCACTCTAAGATCCTGTTTCCATTTCCTTTGATATATTCCCAGATGTGGGATTGCTAGATCATATGATGGTTCTATTTTTAATATTTTGAGGAACCTCCATCCTGTTTTCCACACCATATAATGACTTGATATTGTTCAGGTGACAGTTGTTCCTAAGTTTATCTATTGATTCCATGAAAGCACAACCAAAATAGTAGTGTAATGTGTTGAAGAAATTGATAAATTGATTTTAAAATTTATATGTAAAGGTAGAAGACCAGGAATAGTTGAATGATCTTGAAAAGGAAGTATGAAGTTAGAGAACTTACACTCTCTGGTTTGTAGGTCATATTACAAAGATACAATAATTAAGGTGGTTTGATGCTGAGATAAGTATATAAATATGTATCAATGGGACTGTAGAAAGAGTCCAGAAAGAAACCCACATGTACATAATCAATAATGTTCAAAAAAGGTACAAAGTCATTATGCAGAAAACTTCTACAGTACACTGTGCAGGTATTTATGTATTTTTCTGCATAAGGCCAGTTTATTGCACTTAAATAGCTCTCTACATGCATGTATTTTCTGAATATTTCTGCATAAAGAAAATTAACACACACACACACACACACACACACACACACACACACAGGAAGCAAGGATCCTGGAAATACAAGGTTGATTCAGCAACTCCTCTTTCAGGTGCGTCACCTGGATATTATCTACCACATGTCTCTACTCTGGTATGTGTTACATAAGATTAATGTCAGCATTTTTATAATACGAAAAATATTTCTCAAAATGAGAATGGACTGTGGTGTAGAGAACTAATGCAGATCACTTTACATCAAAATTCTACAAAGTACTAAAAATCAACATAGTTCAATGCATATTAAATGGAGTAAATCCCTAAAGCATTAATCCTGACCAAAGGGTAAGACATCTGAATATGTATAGTACAATAGCACTTAAATAAAAATTTCAAACATGCAAAATGATATTAAATTTTAATATATAAATAACTATGTAGAAAAAAAATTAAAAATGCAGAAAATAATGACTACCAAGCTAAAGATTGTGGAGGAGAAGGGGGTTAATTCTCTGGAGGAGAAGGGGGTTAATTTCAGGGAGAATTATACAACAAGCTCCAATTGATTTAGTAACATTTTGTTTCCACATAATACAACAAAATAAAGAATTTAGGCTATTATGGCCAAATGCCCATATTTATCAAAGCGGGGTGGGAAGAACATCAGTGTCCACTTTAGTAGTACCTATGCCCCTTTGTATGCTTTAAATAGTTCATTATTATAGAAAACAGCTAAAATATAAAAATAAAAAAATATTACATTATCGATCATAGCCAAACTATGGAAAGAGCCCAAATGTCCATTGAGTTATGAATGGATAAAGAAGATATGGTGTGTGTGTATGTGTGTGTGTGATGGAATATTAGTAAGTCACCAAAGAGAATGACATCTTGTCATTTGTGACAACGTGGATGAAGCTAGAATGTATTATGAAATAATAATAAGTCAGTGAGAGGACAAGTATCATATGATTTCACTCAAATGTGGAATTTAAGAAACAAAACAGATGAACATAGGGGGGAAAAGAGAGGCAACCCAGAAAACAGACTCTTAAGTATAGCGAACAAACAGGGTTGCCGGAGGGAGGTGGGTTGGTAGATGGGTTAAATGGGCAATGGATACTAAGGAGCGCACTTGTTGGGATTGAACACTGGGTGTCATATGTAAGTGATGAATCACTGAATTCTACACCTGAAACCAATTTTACCATATATATTACCTAACTAGAATTTATATAAAAACTAGAAAAGAAAAAATTTTAATATATTAAAATGTTCATATTACAATGTCAATTGCAAGCAATTAAATTTTACTGACTATGCAACGGAGTTACTTGTGTCTCCCTCAAACACATACACTGACATGCTAACCACCCCCTGTTCATGTAACCATATTCGAGGTAGAGTGAAGCCTTGATCTGACAGAAATGGTACCTTTATGAGGAAAGGAAGAGACACCAGAGTTCTTTCTCTGTCTGCCATGTGAGGCTGCAAAGAGAAGGCAGCCTTCTGAAAGCCAGTAAGAGAGCCTCGCCAGTAACTGAACACTGCCAGAAAACTGATCTTAGATTTTTCCAGCCTTCAGAACTGTGAGCAAATAAGTTTCTGTTGCTTTAGCCCCACAGACTATATATGGTATATTGTTATGGCAGCTCGAGTAGGCTAAGACAGATTCTATGGTCATTATTTGTGTTATGTATGTAGGTGCAGTATGTAAAAAGGATTACTATGCAGGTATGTGTCTATCCACCTGTGACGTGTGTGTGTGTGTGTGTGTGTGTGTGTGTATAAGTGCATTGCTTATATATGCTATGAGAAATTTTGTACAAAATATATTATACTCTCATACCTTTTCCACATTCTCTCCAATGATAATGGATCCTTTGCTTTTACTAAATATTCAAGTATTAATGGCAAGCAAGAAATTGAGCCTAAGAATCTTTGCTTTATGACACTGGTTCATCTTGACTTTGACTTCGCAAATCAACATAAGGAAGTTCCTGAGCTAGACTCTTTTATTCCTTAAGTTGCCTTTCCTATGTACAATTTCTGCTAGAGTAAATATCTTAATTAATGAACTTGAATTCCAATCAATATAGCAGAGTGAGGTGATGTAGAAAACAAATCCTACACCTGAAAGAACAGAGAAATGCAGAGTTAATTATTATATTAAATAATAATAATTAGTAGGACCTGAAAGAAAATAAATATCTGGGCACCACCGGGTAAACAAGAATAAATCAGAACTAGGATGCCTGGGTGGCTCAGTCAGTTAGTTAAGCGTCCAACATGGGGTCAGGTCATGATCTCAAGGTTTGTGAGTTTGAGCCCTGCCACGGGCTTTGTGCTGACAGCTCAGAGCCTGGAGCCTGCTTCGGATTCTGTATGTCCCTCTCTCTGCCCCTCTCCTGCTCATGATTTGTCTGTCTCTCAAAAAAAAATTAAACATTTAAAAAAGAAAAAAAGAAAAAAATCAGAGCCAGTGTGGTGATTCCAAGATGCTTATTCCCAGCTAAAAGTGGAAAAGGCTGCCTCAGATAACAGTGGTTCCTTTAAGTACAGGGTTGAGATTTTGATTTTCCTGCCACTATGGAAGGGAGACTGCTGTCCCTGAGGCTTAGGTCTCTGGGTGTGGGGCCTGGAATTAAACTGTACGCACAAAGCCTTAGACTGGGTAGGGCTACCCTGTGAAATGCAGAATAGAAAATCTCAGCCAGCTGGCCCTAAGGGGAAGAAGGAAAGCAGCTGCCTGTCCTGAGCTGGGAGGGATGGGAGGCAGAGGGTAATTTATTAGAAGTCAGAATCAGAAAATGTTCCCATACATGGACAACTGAGATTCAAATACTCAGTACCCACAAAGTGTGAGTACTCCAAGACCATAAATTAAGCTTTAAAACTAGTCCATAAGCAGTGAAATCTATTGAGTCTCATAAAGGCAAATAGGAAACTGCTTCATAAGGCTGCCTCCATAGCTAGGGCAAGGAAGACTCCAACAGAAAACTACTCTTTCTGAAGAACAACTAAGAATTGTTTAAAATTCAATGCATATGAGAGGAAAAACTCACCATCAGGCTCATGAGAGACAAACCCACAGGAGAATCCACAAGCCAGGAAAGAAACATTTGTACTATCCAAAAGAAGCTGAAACAAATATCTTTGAAATGCTCAAGGGTATAAAAGAAGAAATACTCATTTCAGTGAACTAAAGCAAGTTTTTAAACTTAAATACCCTGTTTATGTTTGTGTCTGCATCAGGCACTGTGAAAAGTTTTGTCCTTCTAGAAGTTCTTTAACCAGGAACATAGTCCCTGACAATAAGACACTTAAAATTTAGTTGAGGAAAATAATTCATATATATGAAAGGCATTAAAGGTTTTTTACATCACCTTGTATAACTATTCACAATATCTGTACAAATACGTTTATGTAAGAATGCATCTGTGTGTAGTGTCTAGTTACATATATCTATCTCTATCAACCTTCTATCTATCTATCTATCTATCTATCTATCTATCATCTCTCTCTCTCTCTCTCTCTCTGAAGGGTGGAATTGTACTGGGGGAGAGTGTGAGAATGACAGGAAGGCAATGGAGATAAAATAAGAAATATAGGAAGAGAAATAGAAAAAAAGAGGTGGGAAAGAGGGGAGGGAGAGAGAATAAGTTGTGTAATTCTGTCTAATTAAAACAAGAGCAAAATGGATTGGAAATGTTAATTATGAAAGTGTACAAGTATATTCAGCTATTTAGCTCATATAAAACAAGGAACAATTATCCTTAAATTAGGTAATAGACTATATTGGCATAAATCAATAGAACTTTCTACACACAAGAAATGTGTAGCTTTACTAGCAGTATTCATTGAACAGGTCATGTTTTGTCTTTCTCCCAAGCATGATTATGGGCGTAAACTTCCACCAATGATGTAACAATATTTCCCTACTTGCTTTTATACTTCTTGCTGCCGTTCTTGCACCTTAGCTGACAGAATCAGGACTCCACACAATATAGGAAAATTATAATGGTTAAAAAAATCACATTATGTGCTGATAAGGTAGTTAGGCTAGTTAAAAATTTTTTTAAGTATATTTGAAAAGGTCTTAGAACTGATTACTCTGGGTTATTTTTCATATGCAAAGTTAACTTTGCTTAGTCAGACATTTTGAACTTGGATGGTACTATGTTTTCTCTTTTTTCTTCCAAAGTATTATTTAAGTTCAAGTTAGTTAACATATACTGTAATAATGACTTCAGGCATACAATTTAATGATTCATCACTTACATCTAATACCCAATGCTCATCCCAACAAATGCCCTCCTTAATGCCCATCACCAGTTTAGCCCATCGCCTCCACCCAATACCACTCCAACCCCCCCGCCAGTTTGCTCTCTGTATTTTTAAAAATTCTTTTTATGTTTTTAATTTATTTTTGAGAGACAGAGAGAGACAGAGCATGAACAGGGGAGGGGCAGAGAAAGAGACACAGAATCCGAAGCAGGCTCCAGGCTCTGAGCTGTCAGCATACAGCCCCACACGGGGATCAAACCCACAAACCATGAGATCATGACCTGAGCCAAAGTCGGATGTTCAACCGACTGAGCAACCCAGGTGCCACTGCTCTCTGTATTTAAGAGACTCTTATGCTTTGTCTCCCTCTCTTTTTTTTTTATCTTACTATAATAGAAAAACTATTTTTAAAGAGGAAACTGACATTATTGAGCAGTAAAAGCTTGTCATTTAGAAGCGATTGCAAAGTGAGAATAATTTGATAGATTTCAAAATGAAAAGATAAACACCCCATTTTAAAGATAAAATGCATTAGTGCTGGCCATTTTTATAATGATGTATTTCTTAAATGTGTCATGCTTATGAAGTAGATTAATATATATACAGTAACTACTAAAATAAAATCTAAATTTAGAAATAAGTGTTCAGTAAGCAATGTGGTTAAGAAAATATTTTTGCTATCTCTATTACAATCTTGAATATTCCTTTTACTGGGGAATAGGAATGATGCAGCCTCTAAGAGAGCACCACTACCTATAAAGTTAAATAGCATAACTCCCATTTTTCATATAGCTTTGCCCTTAATTTCAGGGGAAAAGAGAGATTTCATAAGCAACCTATTCCACCATTGCCTTTTAGCCATTTGTCTTCAGATGTGAGCTTCTCATTCTCCTTTATTAAAGAACAATAATGGGTCCACAGGAATACCATAATCAGTGACAACTTCAATTGAAATCTACATGCCTCTTTTTCATTTTAAAGCAATGTCTTACTGTTTAAAGCGAAAGAGTTATTTCCTATAAGGAAACATCTAGAGGTGAGACAAAGAATGGAGTACATATTAGTAAAGGAATGTACTAATATGGATATGGATTTTACATTTAGGACTGTTTTTCAAGTTAGGATTCAAAACCCATTTTATAGGCTAAAGTAAAGGACACTGAGTTATAAGATGCTTCAGCTCATTCAACATGTATTTCCACAGAATTGGAAACATATGATGAAGGGTGGTGAGCATGTGGGCACCTGCTGCCAGGACTGGGTGGAGAGAAGATGCTATGTGGGTATAGAAAACCTAGCCTGCCCAAAAGTAAATATCAAATAATTCATTCCAATTCCATCTTAATCAGCAATGATGCAATATTTAATATAATCTTTCTATACTTTCTTATATAGTTAAACTTTCTAAGGAAACAACAAAGGGATGGCTTTTAGAAAGCAGTAGAGATATGTTCAGAAATATGACTTTAGGTTTCTTTTTCAAAAATGGAATACTGTACAAAAATACACACACACAATATGCTTGTGGATGTGCTACCTTAATAAGAGATTAATATCCTGGATATTTGGCCATTAGCTTCTGCAGAAAACCTCTACATACTGTACGTAAAACTCTATGATGTGTATCATAACTTCATAACCTAGGAGAAGGAAAAATAATGAAACTTTGTCAAAATAAGACAATAATAGAATTCAAGCTAGAATCTCCTATGGTCACAGTGCCATTTTACAGAAACGGGGACCTGAAAGTGAATTGACCATCCAAGGAAAGTTGGCATCAGATTACAAATTTTGTCCAGCTCAACTGTGTGATCAGCCAGGTTATGATCTTAGAGTTTAGCATTCAGGAAACTGACAGCACATGAAAGTTGCTTTCCATGTTCAAGAGATTAACTAAGGACAGAGAGCCCCTTCCAAATGCTGCACGACCCACAAAACTCATATAGTAACATACATCCATTTTCTCTATATTCTGGCACTGTTACTCATCAATGGTTTCTTTTGGAAACACTAAGGTAAATATCTTTAATATCTTTTCTCATATTATATACAATGTACAATGACTTTTTAAAAAGTCTAATATTTTAAAAGAATCTATATGTCATTATTTGGGATAACACCAATAAAGTGTGAGAAGGACAAGATCAGTACACACAGAAATACTAGTGGTATGATCCAGTGTATAGAAATAAAAACATGAGATATAGGAAACGTGGGTATGAGACAGTCATAGTAGTACAAATAAGACATCATCCTGGCTTGCATTAAACATGGTTTTGGACCTAAGCACTTTTGAGATTTTGTGCAGATTATTATATTTTGTGCAATGGACAGAGGCTGTACTGTCCATTGCAGGATATTTAGCAGCAACTCTGGCCTGTACTAGAGGCCACCAGATGCCAATAAATCCATCCACCATCATGTCAACCAAGAATGTCCCGACACTGCCAAAAAAGAAAGCCCCAGGAGGGGGAAAATTGTCCCAAGTGATAACCACTGAATGACAATTTTGGAAATGATGGGAGAAGTGAAAGGGTCCTGCATGAGTTTTGGTGACAGAACTGACAGGATCTGCTAATGAATTATATACAGGGGAGTAAGGAAAATAGAAGAATTAAATTTAGGATGCTTTAGGTGATGTCTTGGGCAACTGGGTGAGTGGATGTTCTATACCATGAATAGCACTTACTGAGTTATACTGAAATTAGATATCTGTACCCTCAGCAGACTTTAAGTTTCTTGAAAGCAGGGCTCAATTTTTAGATGTTTTTCTATTCTCAAAGCAGTACCTAGTATCAGCATGACTGGCACATGTAAAAAAGTGGGAGAAGTCAAGGAAAATTCTTAGATTTCTGGGTTAGGACACTGACTGGTTATTTGTTACACTTGTAGAGATGGGACACCTGGAAGGAGATGATGAGTTCAGTGTTACACATACTGATTTGGATTACTTCTCATACATTGGAGATATTTGATATGCAAATAAACGTACATGTCCCGGCTTAGAATTAAGATTTGGGCTACAGATCTAGATCTGAGAATTGTCAGTAATTAAATGATAATTAAAGCCATTTGAATAAATGAGATAACCCGAAGAGATAGTACAGAGTGAGAGTACAAAAACAAATAATCATGGGGAACACATACCTTTATTGTATGCATAGTTTATATCCTGAGAAGACCAAGAAGAGATAAAAAAAATGCCTGTGTATATCTGTGCATATGCATGCATACACACAATATTAAGATATTGTAGAATGATCATTATTATCACGGCAAATATTTATTGAGTGCATATGTCGAGAGCTTCTTATATGCATCACCTTATCAAATCTTTCTTGACAACCTTAAGAGCTGGATAGATACTATTATTATCTCCATTGAACATATAAAGAAAATGAAGTGCAAAAAGGTTAATTAACTTGCAAGTGGCAAGATCTGGATTCAAACAATGTAACTAACGACCTTTTTCTTCCCCACTACACTCTAGAGAAGTTAAAGGAGACCTTTTTCTTCCCCACTACGCTCTAGAGAAGTTAAAGACCTTTTTCTTCCCCACTACGCTCTAGAGAAGTTAAAGGAGAAGACAGTCTCAAGAAGGTGGTGGCAACTTCTAAGGTGAAGGTCTTGCACATCTTTCTAAATTCATTCCTAAGTATTTTATTTTTCTTGACACTCTTGTAAATGGAGTTGTTTTTAATTTCATGTGACCGTTATTCTTTGTTCACATGGAAAAATACAATTTCTGGATATTAACCTTCTATCTTGTACCATTGCTAAATTTTCTTACAAGTTCTAGTGTCTTTCTTATAGTTTCCTTAAGATTTTCTATATATCAAGTCAAAATAATATTCTTTATTTCAGATATGTATGCCTTCTATTTATTTTCTTGCTTTAATGCAAAGATCAGCAAACTATAGCCCATTGGCCAAATCCAGGGCACTTTTTGTTTGTGTAAAGTTTTATTGAAACAGTTTTCCCTGTTCATATAAATATGGTATATGGCTATTTTCATGCTACAATGGTAAAGTTCAGAAGTTGCACAGAGACATATGGCCTACAAATCCTAAGATATTTAATATCTGACTCTTAAAATGTTTTCTACTCCCCTGTCTTATTGTACTAGTTTGAACTCCTATATAATGATGAGTAGAATTGGTTAGGGTTCATATAGCCTGGTCTTTTCCCAATATTACGGTATTAAGTTAAGAAACTTTCTTTCTATTTCTATTCTGATGAGAGTCTACAAGAAATAGCT